>NC_084645.1:6836081-6913581 GCF_019802595.1 Syngnathoides biaculeatus | reverse complement strand
GTTTCTCGCTCGGAAGTGACCAGGTTGGATTGGATAGGATTAGAAATGAGCTCATTAGAGGGACAGCCAAGCTGGATGTTTTGGAGACAAGTTCGGAGAGCAGACTTCGATGGTTTGGGACATGTTCAGAGCGCGGAGAGAGTGATATATTGGTAGAAGGATGGCTGAGGATGGAGCTCCCAGGCAAAAGAGCGAGAAGGAGGAAGACCAAAGAGAAGGTTTATGGATGTGGTGAGGGAAGACATGAGGGCAGTTGGGGTTAGAGAGGAAGATGCAGGAGATAGGCTAAGATGGCAAAAGAGACACGCTGTGGCGACCCCTAACGGGACAAGCCGAAAGGAAAAGAGAAGAAGATGTATATATATATATATATATATGTATGTATATGTTATGTATATTAATATCTAAATATATATATATATGTGTATGTATATATATGTATGTATGTATATATGTGTATGTATATATATATATAATATATATATATGTGTGGTATATATCATATATGTGTGTATATATATGGTATGTATATATGTGTATGTATATATATATATATATATGTGTATGTATATATATTATTGTGTGTATGTATATATATATATATATGTGTATGATATATATGTATGTGTATGTATATATATGTGTATGTATATATATATGTATTGTGTATGTATATAATATGTGTATGTATATAATATGTGTATGTATATATATATCTATGTGTATGAGATATATGGTGTATGTATATATATATATATATTGTGTATGTATATATAATGGTTGTATATATATATATAGATGTGTATGTATGTATATGTGTATGTATATATATATGTGTATGTATATATATATGTGTATCTATATATATATGTGTATGTATATATATATGTTATGTAGTATATGTGTATGTATATATGTGTGTAGTATATATGTATGTATGTGTATATAGTATATATATATGTATGTATATATATGTAGTATATATGTGTATGTAGTAGGGTTAGGGTTAGGGTAACCCTAACCCTATGTATGTATGTAATATATATAATATACCACATATATGTATATATATACACAATATACAATATATAATGTAATAGGTATATATATATATGTATATGTGTGTATATATATATATATATATATAGTATATGTATATGTGTATTATATATATATGTATATGTGTATATATATATTATATATATATATATGTATGTGTATATATATATGTGTTGTTGATATATATATGTATATGTATAGTGTGTGTATATATGATATATATATATGTACGTGTATTTAGGTGTACATGTACATATATGTGTGTGTGTGTATATATATATGTATATGTGTATATATATGTATATGTGTATATATATGTATATATATATACATACACGTGTATTTATGTGTACATGTACATATATGTGTGTTGTGTGTGTATATATATATGTGTGTGTGTGATGTGTGTATATAATATATATGTGTGTGTGTGGTATTATATATAGTATATATATATGTGTGTGTATAATATCTGTATTAGTGTGTATATGTGTTGTGTATATATATGTATATGTGTGTATATGGTGGTGTATATATATGTATATGTGTGTATATATGTGTATATATATATATATATATCGTGTTAATATATGTGTATATATATATTATATATGGTTGTGTGTATATATATGTATGTATATGTGTGGTTTTATATATATATATGTGTGTGTATATATATATGTGTATATATTGTACATATATATATTGTATTATATGTACATATATATATGTGTATATATGTACATATATATATATGTATATATATGTACATATATATATATGTATATATGTACATATATATATATGTATATATGTACATATATACATGTGTATATATATATATACACATATATATATGTACATATATACACATATATATATGTACATATATACACATATATATATGTATATATATATGTGTGTGTATATATATGTGTGTATATATTTATGTATGTGTATATGTGTGTATATATGTGTGTGTGTGTAGATGTGTATATGTATATACGTATGTGTGTGTAGATGTTTATATGTATATACGTATATGTGTATATGTATATGTATATATGTATATACTTCTAAGTGCACCTTATGATCGTGAAAATACAATACATAAGGGGAAAAATCTGTGAATACGCAGGGCTGTGAATGGGTAACTGCACACTGTGTGTGCATGGGTGTGTGTGTGTGTGGTGTGTGTGTGTATATATATATATATATATATATATATATATATATATATATGAAGAAAAGTATTTGAACACCCTGCTATATTGCAAGTTCTCCCACTTAGAAATCTTGGAGGGGTCTGAAATTTTCATCTCAGATATCAAATCTCTTCCCTTGAACAACATGGTTAATTAATTTAAACCTTGCCTCTCAACCTTTAGCTTTATTGCCTTTTCATCTTCTCTCTCCGGGAAACCCAATATATCAACCTTTCTTCCAATTATTATATCAACCACCTCCCAAGCTTTTCCTCTCATAGTTTCATAGTATAGCTCGACAGCATAGGATGGTGGTGTGTCTGATGACTGGTGGTGAGTAGGAACATTAAGAAGACAAAGGCAGAGCAGAAAACCATGTAGTGGAAGCTGAGAAAGCAAGAATGTTTTGCGGCCTTTCAGAAAGAGGTGAGACAGGCTCTCGATGGACAGGAGGAGGTTCATAAGACTGGGCTACTACAGTCAAGGTGATCAGAGAGACAGGCAGGAGAATACTTGGTGTGTCTTCTGGTAAGAAAGGGGAGAAGGAGACCTGGTGGTGGAACCCCAAAATACAAGAAGTCATATCAAGAAAGAGGTTAGCGAAGAAGTGGACATTGAGAGGACTGAGGAGAGGCGAAAGGAATACATTGAGATGCGATGTAGGGCAAAGGTAGAGGTGGCTTAGGCGAAACAAGAAGCATATGACAGGGTTCGGACGCGTCCCTAAAAGTCCCTAAAAACCCCAAAATTTTCGAAGGTGCATTTAGGGGCTCCTAAAAGTCCTTAAAATCTGCGAAAACCGGTCAAGCCCCTAAAAAGGCCTTAAATTATAAAAAAATCAAAGGGAGGACCTCTACCGCCAAAATTCTCCCGAAAAAAAAAAGATTTTTTATTGAAAAAAATAGCGATCTTGCGTCTAAAACAGCCGGAAATTGTTAACGGAAGTCACCGCGTTGACAACGAGTCGCCATCTTGTCGTTAATATTCCATTGTTCGTTTCCGTGAGTCGGCATTTCACTTCGTCGTCGTTACGTCTTTCATCGATCCAACTTGTATCATGGGGAAGTGCATTTTTCAAGATGCTTGGGTTGAAAGTAAGGAGTTTGGAAGCTGGGTGTGTCGAGATGCAAAAGATCGGCACATGTTTTACTGCCATCTGTGCAAGCAGAGCTACCAGCTAGGAAAGATGGGCGTCAAAGCGCTGGAGTCGCACCGGAAAAAAAGGAGACATGCTGATTTGGCGAAGACTCTCTCATCTTCCGTTGGTATGAATCTGTTTCTAAAATATAAAGGTAGTGAAGCATCAACTTCAGGCAGTGGTACTAGCAGTGCATGCGCACCTACAGTTGTCCAGCCATCGACTTCAACCAGCCAGAAGTCAGGCTCTATGAACGTAGTTCAATACACGAAGGTGGACTCGTTAAAGCAGAGATCGTGTGGACTTTAAAAGTGATCTGCAGCCATTACAGTTACAAATCTTGTGAAAATAATTCGAAAGTGTTTGCAGTCATGTTCCCAGACAGTGACATTGCTAAAAACTACCACTGTGGGGAAAGGAAGACTTCGTACCTGGCTACATTTGGCATCGCTGCCCACTTTTCATCTCTACTGCCTCAAAGCCAAAAAAGCCAGAATAGAGACTGACATATCTACGCTTAATTGAAAAGGCTGACAGGCTGTGTGAGCAGGCAGAAGAAAAGAGGAAGCTGAGGTTTATCACCGAGCCCAATGCACTCAGAGGCAGAGCAAAGGACAAGAGAGCTTCTTTGGCACCTCTGCAGCAGCAAATAGAGGAGGCACTGGGTAGGCTCAAGGAGCTAGAGTAGGGGTGCTGAGACAGACATTTGTGTATATAGTTGCAATTGTAGTTAGAATCTGTTTTTCTGTAGACTGTTATGTGAAGACGTTGACAATGGTCATATCAATGAGAACTACCACAAGGGGCGATAGGTGATCACTGTCACAGGTACTTAGGTACTGGAACCTTTGATGAACCAAGAACAGCCGATGGCACCATTGGGTGGGTCTTTTTTCCTTACTCTTGATTTCCCATGATGGCCCTAAATTTTTCCCGTGTCAGCCCTAAATTTTTCATGTCAGCCCCTAAGAATGGCCCAAAAAAGCCCTTAAATTTTTTGGGTCCGACGGAGTATGAACCCTGTATGACGACGTACACCAGGTTGGACACAAAAGAAGGAGAAAAGGATCTCTACAGGTTGGGAAGGACGTGCAGCAGGTAAGGGTGATTAAGGATAGAGATGGAAATGTGTTGACTGGTGCCAAAAGTGTGCTAAATGGATGGAAAGAGTAAGTACTTGCGAATAACAGTATGGTTTCATGGCTAGAAAGAGTACCACAGATGCACTATTTGCCTTGAGGATTCTCATGGAAAGTACAGAGAAGGTCTGAAGGAGCTACATTGTATCTTTGTAGACCTAGAGAAAGCCTATGACAGAGTACAAAGGGAGGAACTGGTACTGCATGCGTAAATCTGGTGTGGCGGAGAAATATGTCAGAATAGTACAGGACATGGATGAGGGGAGCAGAACAGTAGTGAGGTGTGCCGTAGGTGTGACAGAAGAATTTAAGGTGGAGGTGGTGCTGCATCAGGGATCAGATCTGAGCTCCTTCCTGTTTGCTGTGGTAATGGATAGGCTGACAGATTAGATGAGACTGGAATCCCCTTGGACCATGATGTTCGTGGATTACATTATGATCTGCAGTGGGAGCGGGCGGAGGAACAATTAGAAAGGTGGAGGCATGCACCGGAAAAGAGACGAATGAAGATTAGCTGAAGTAAAACAGAATATATGTGTGTGAGAGGCATGGAAGCGGTAGAGTGAGGCTCCAGGGAGGAGAGATGGCGAGGGTGGACGACTTCAAATACTTGGTCAACAATGCAGGGCAATGGTGAATGTGGTAAGGAAGTGAAGAAACGAGTCCAAGCAGGTTGGAACAGCTGGTGGAAGGTGTCTGGTGTGTTATGTGACAGAAGAGTCTCTGCTAGGATGAAGGGCAAATTTTACAAAAAAAAGTGGTGAGGCCAGCCATGATGTAAGGATTAGAGACGGTGGCACTGAAGAGACAACAAAAAGCAAAGATGGAGGTGGCAGAAATTAAGATGTTGAGGTCCTGGCTCGGCGTGAGCAGGTTGGATAAGATTAAAAATTAGCTCATCAGAGAGACAGCCAAAGTTGGATGTTTTGGAGACAAGGTTCGAGAGAGCAGACTTTGATGTTTTGGACATGTTCAGAGGCAAGAGAGTGAGTATATTGGAATAAGGGTGTTGAGGTTGGAGCTGCCAGGCAAAAGATAGAGAGGAAGACCAAAGAGAAGGTTGATGGATGTTGTGAGGGAAGACATGAGGGCAGTTGCGGTTAGAGAGGAAGATGCAGGAGATAGGTGCACATGGAAAAAAATGGCATGCTGTGGCGACCTCTAACAGGAAAAGCCGAAAGGAAAAGAAGTTCCAATTTTCCAAGTCCCCCACATTCACTTTTCAGATCTGTGCTTTCCTCTTTTCTTTCTGTCAAAAACATGCTTTCTTCCTCTCGTTCGTCTTTGACCTGCAGCATCTGAACTTCTCCTGGTGCCCTGTCGGTGAACTGTGCCAATGCTCAACATTGTTAATCTGAACCACCATTGATCCAGCGTGGAATTCTGAGGAAAAATGCTCATATTTGGAAAATGTTTCAAACCGGTTGCCATTCCCAATACAACCCTTTGCATTTATATGGATTTGGGACAATTCGATCTGCCTTGTTGTAATGTTTTTCAAAGGGCCATGGATTGGCAATATCTTGCTTCTAATCTGTTGCCATCATCATTAAAGATCATTTTCATCATTACAGATTCATTTTCCCTTGCTGCTTTTCATGTTTTTTCAACACATTTGTATTTACCTTTCTCTTGTTTTTTTTTTTTGTCATGTCATCTGTTGAGGTTGAAGTGAGTAAAGCCTATTTTGACAAAGCGAAGAATAGAACGTACAGAAAAGTAGTCAGAAGATAACTGTAATGAAGAGAAATGTACTTATCACCAGACGTAAATGTCACACAAGTCCTCAAATGATGGAAGCAAATAATATACAGTATATGATTTAAAGGATTTACAATATTTTGGGTCCTGTAGTTCTTTGGATTTTCAGATAAGTATAACCTGTAACTGCTGCTCTTCAATGTTTACCAATGGTTTGTACTCTCAGTAATGAAGGTTTCTCTTGAGATGCATATACACATAACCATCGACATTTTTAATGTAATATTTTAGTTCAATCAACAAAGTAGATGCGGGGTCGAAAATAGATGGATGCGATTTTATTTCCAACGGTATGATAGCATGCTTGTGGATTGAAAATGTAGAAACAGGAATAGCAGTCATTTTTTTCTCTCAACAACTAAAATCGTTGTTCAGCAAATGCTTGCAACAGTGATCCATATGTGAAATATTGACCTGTCATCCACCAGAGACCCTTACATTTGTTTAGGAATAGACTATCAGAACCTGTGATGTGAATATTTGGTTGTAAATTAGTTAAAACTGTTGAAAGACTGCGACTGTGGTGCAGTGTCATTGTAACTCATATGTGGAAAGTGACATGTAGTGGTCAAATTAAATATGGCTCAATATCAAACCCCATTTGAGAGTCTCTTACTTTCTCCAGGAATCCAGGTGGTCCACAAAAAGGCATAGAACTTTTCAGTCCCACACACAAAGAAACATTTTTATATACATAAGAGTTTTCCGACCACTATGACGACTTGTACAATATAAAATAGAAAAGCTGTGTCAAACATTATGTATTCACAACATAACAATGCTCAGTTTTGACATTCATAGTGATTTGAGGTATCACGTTACCAGTGTGTTAATTACTTGCGTTGCAGCTAGTAGTAGTGTAGAACAGTTCAGCATCATGATAAGCTGTCTCAAATATACGAATATGTCTCAGTATTGCTGAGATGTATACCATTGCAAACAATAAATACCGCTAAAATTGTCAATTAAACTGAGCATGATGATATTTTAGATATCTTTTTTTTTTAATCCAGCTAAGGGTCCACATGGTCAGAATCTTGTGGATTGTCAGTGTATGGTGGAATAGACAAAACACATGGAACACCCTGCTTTGGTCGGATTTAAAAAAAAAATAATAATAAAAACAAAGGTGGGTGAAGACTGAAGAGGCCACTTCGTGTGTAGTTTTCTTTCCACTAGAAGTAAAGGTGCAGCCAAGGTGTGAAAAGGCAAAGAGGTGTTTTTCCACAACAGGAGACAAAAGGTGCATTACTAATAAAGCCCAGTTTGTGCTTCATTGTGGTCGGAATTGTGGTCTAAACCTTCAAAGGGATGTTACTTGGGCTGGATTCAACTGCCACCGTAAACACATGAAAAAAAAAAAAAGGGTGTTCGACCCACTGACAAAAGTGACTTAATTCCTAAAAAGTATATTTAATATTATTGTAACCCAATGTGACATTGAGTTTGAACATTAACACTGACCTTAAATATTGAAACCCCAATTTAAATTAAGTTGGGATGTGTAAAACGTAAAAACAATACAATTTGCAAATCCTTTTCAACATATATTCTACTGAATACACTACAACAACAAGATATTTAATGGTCAAAATGATGAATTTTTTTTTGTTTTTACAAATATTCTCTCATTTTAAATTTGATGCCTCCAACGCATTCCTAAAACATTAGGAAAAAGGACAAATACGACTTGGAAAGTTGACGTATGCTGTCCCATCAATTTTAACCATCTTCCCTGTCCCTGCTGAAGAAAAGCAGACCCAAACCATGAGGTTGTCACCACCATATTTGACAGTGGGGATAGTGTGTTCGGGGTGATGAGTTGTTGCTCTAAATGCCAAACATATAATTTTGCATTGTGGCCAAAAAGTTCCATTTTGGTTTCATCTGATCAGAGCACCTTCTTCCACATTTGGTGTGTCTCCCGGTTGCCTTGTAGCTTTTTATTGATATTGTTTACAAATGGCTTTCTTCTTGCTACTCTTCCATAAAGGCCAGTTTTGTGCAGCGTATGACTGATTGTTGTCCTATGGACAGACTCCCACTTCAGCTGTAGATCTCTGCAGTTCATCCAGAGTGATCATGGGACTCTTGGCTGCATCTCTGATCAGTGTTCTCCTTGTTCAAAGTGAAAGTTTAGAGGGACAGGTGGGTCTTGGTAAATTTGCAGTTGTATGATACTCCTTCCATTTCAATATGATTGCTTGCTCAGTGCTCCTTGAGATGTTTAAAGCTTGGGAAATCTTTTTGTATCCAAATCCGGCTTTAAAATTCTCGACATCAGTATCTCGGATCTGCCTGGTGTTTTCCTTGGTCTTCATGATCCTCTGTGCACTTTAGACAGAACCCTGAGACTATTACAGGGCAGGTGCATTTATACAGAGACTTGATTACACACAGGTGGATTGTATTTATCATCATATGTCAACATTGGATCATTCAGAGATCCTCACTGAACTTCTGCAGTGAGTTTGCTGCACTGAAAGTAAAGGGGCCGATTAATATTGCACACCCCACTTTTCAGTTTTTTATTTGTTAAAAAAAAAAAATTGTTCTACTTCACGATTGTGCCCCACTTGTTGATTCTTGACAAAAAAAAAAAGAAAATTTTATATCTTTATGTTTGAAGCCTGAAATGTGGGGAAAGGTTGAAAAGTTCAAGGGGGCCAAATACTTTCACAAGGCACTATATGTAATTCATAATAGGTTGAAAAGATTTGAACATTATTTGATTACTTTTATTCTATTTTATTTCCATTTTACATAACATCCCAGGTCCATTAGGGTCTTGTAGGAAAATGTAAAAAATGTAATGTCAGTCGAGTTAAATTCAGTAAGAGTAAGTTAAATAAAAATATCCCATAATAAATCTTTTAAAAGAAACTTCTCAAAGATTAAATGCACTGATCTTAACCAAGTTAAAAACAACTGTACTGTATTTAGGTGATGTTTATTTCATGTACCACTTTGAGAATCATTGCTCAAACTAGTCGGGACCAAAAGCATAATACTGGTAAGCCAAAAGAGGAACTAGTCATGAACAAAACTGACATTTGTTCTACTAGTCCACTAAACAGTCTTACTGGCGTAAACAAAGAACATACTACTAAGCCTATAGGAGCACAAGTAGTGGGGGAAATGTTACTAGTAAGATGCAGTGATTCTACTAGTGCTCAAAAGGTGCAACTTAGTACGTGGACCTTAAGCTGCATAACAAGGCTATTGGCAAAATGCTTTAAGAGCTTTCCTTTGCTGTTTGTAACCTCCAAATGTCAGGACATCAGATACCGAGTGCTCCCGTGGTGTAAATCCAGCCTAAAAGCCACCTGGAGAGTCTCATGCAGAGGGCGAGGGGGGGTCTGGGTTGGGTTCATATTGGTAAGATGCCCAGGCATGCTGCAAGTTCCTCGGTGCCAGACTGTGAGCGGCCAGGTTATGGGTTTCCAGAGCCTGCTGGCAGGCTGCGCCCCCTGGACCCTGAACTGAAGCCGGGGATTGGTGATGGTCGGGAACGCCCAGCTGCTGCGGCGTGTCCAGCTCATCCACCTGCGGGCCAGGGGGATGCATGACCACTAGCTGGTCCTGGGGGATGTCCGCAGCAGCAGCAGCCAGGTTGGTGGTGGACTTGGACTTGACACACTGAAAGTCCACATGGCGGCTCTTCCCCTCCTCCTTTTCCCACGACATGCGGATGAAAGGACGCTGGACGTAGTTGTAGATGACCTCCGGACGACCTCCCGGGCGCCGCTTCACCTTCTCTTTGTATGTTGGGTAGCCTAGAGAGGAAGAAGTCCAAACATTAAAAACGGGAGAAAAAAAAGTTCAGTACGCTACGAACGACTATTTACAAACAATTTGGGTTATGTATAAAAAGCTGTTCGAGGTGGACGCTCTGTCTCGACGTCCACGGACATCCAATCACAAATCTAATAGCAATTGTGATGGACTTCAGGAAAAACGAAGAAAAAAATAATCTAGAAATCAGTTTATATTTGTCCCCAAAAAAAATTTACACTCGGTCTTCTATGTATTGAATAGTAGTGTCTAATTAAAACAACAAACAAATTGTTTGCGTTATTACATCAAAATAACTCTTTACAGAGATGGAACTTTTGCCTAAATACATATTGAGCGACAAAGATGCAACCAGCATCTGCCACATAATAAATTAAGACTGAAGAGGTGACTACTATCGTGCAGACGTTTTTCTATAACAAAAAGTTAACAAGGGGCTAAACAGTCAGAATTGGACCTAAGACAAAATGGGGAAACTGCTAAAGACTGTGCTAGGAAGCACTTTAGAAGATCTACAGTTATTGATCCTGCCTCACACAAGACAACTAAATTAAAATTAAAATCAAATGAAACTAAACTAAATGCAACCAATCAGGTTTGTTGTTGTTTTTTGATCTTTATTAAGCTGACAAAAAAATTAAAAAAGCACATGCTGATGATAACGTGAGTGAGGCGATTAAAAAAAAAAAAGGTCAAAAGGAATGTGGGTCAAATTCATCTTTCAAATGACAGTGACGTCTTTCTTTTTTTCTCAACAGAAAAAGATCACTTTCCCTGGATCCGTTTGTTGTGTAAAAATCAGTCAATGAATAAGAGAAAAAATAGACAAGAAAAAAATCCTTACACAGCCATCTTCCCCTTTGCTTTCCTTATTTAAGGTGTATAAGTAATCAAAGTGTTGTGATATTTTAGTGGGTTTGTTTTCAGTTCAGTGTGGACCCAATCTCTCCTAGTCAGCTGAGAAAGATACCAACACACCGATGACTCTAGTGAGGATAAGCGGTTAAGAAAATGGATGGATGATAGGGTGTTTTCACTTATGTCTTTATTGTACAATATTTATTTGTAAACACACACTGATAAAAAGTTAAGTATATTTTAATTTGAGAAATGATGAGGCTGTCACTGACTAGGTTGGACCAATGACAGTGATGTAACTGTTGCTCAACTCTAGTGTTCTGAGGTGAACATTAAGATGTTATACTGTAGGGGTGGTGTACCAGCCAGAGATGAAGAACCACATTTTTTTCCTACTGTCTTATGGCAAAGAACCACCTCATGAACATTAAAAGATCCAAAGAGCTATATCATACAAATGGATATCATTCCCTCCTCACGCACACACATACGTTTACTCAGCCAGATTCATTGTAGATGTCACACACCGACATAAGTAAAAATCGACTCCTACAGAGTACCAATACTACACGTTAGTACAGTAATTTTTTTTTAAATTAAAACTGTGTGCTCCCTCACACAAACAAATGACCAGTTCAACCAAGGCTTGTCCACACTAAAATACTCACATGATTGGAGGTGCAACTGTGAATCAATAGCCATGCCAATGTCCGATATTCTCTGTTCAGTGTGGCGGGACAGTTGGAAGTTCTGATACAATTTGTTTAAGAGTTTTGTCTTCCGGACAAGAGTTCAGTGACATCAATGAGGCATTTTTTTTTAATACATTCCCCTTCATTGTATGACGTTTTGGTCCTTGCAATGTTCCAAGCCAGTTGACATGATGTTAGTGTTTCTCTCTGGATGCTTTTTTTTGTTTGTTTTTTTTTAAATTGCATTGGTTTTTCAAAGTGACTAACTTGTGACTGCAAAGTTAAGTCCCTTTAGGAAATTCCAGGTCAACGTTAGCATGGAATAAACTGAAGTGAAGATTTGAAGCTGTGAAATGTGATAGAAATCTGGCATAAAAGGCAGAGAGTGTTTCGCTGTTGAGCTCAACCCCAAAAAATGAAAAATATGAGCTCTCCCGCTCTCCTAAAAACAACCTGTGTTCATCCACTTATATTTTTTTACTGTGTATTTTTCCCTGGCATTTTGAGAGTGAAAGTGACAAATTATTTTCTCCAAAGAGCACCATCCAACTGGGAAACATTCAGCTATTTTCATTCAATGGGAAAGTCAGTTTTGCAAAAATACCATGCTAACCTTTCCTGCTCCAGTCACGTGACCGTGGTCAGGAGATGTAGTGGAGACATCTTCTCCATACCGAGGTCGTCCTGCTCGGAGTTAACACTCCCTTGTCTCGTTGCGCACCTGAGCCCGATGGCAGGAACAGTAAAGCCATTCTTTCCTGGTTGCCATCGTGCTTTTTTTCCTTCTCACCCTCCGCTGACCAGTCCCGTGTCACTCACAGGCCAATGCACAACGCACACAAACACTGAGCTTGTTGTCAAAATACCTGTAACAACTGTAATAAACTCAAGCGAAGCGCACATGCAAATACCGTAATCAATGCAAGAAAAGCTCGCTCATAACTACTGAAATGAACTCAAGCAAAGCACACGCACATAAGCAGAACTTCGATATGCTTTCATGCCATCACCAGAGCAGCAAGAAAGGAGGCAAAGAGCCCCAGGTAGGCCACCCCCTGTTATACTGGTTGTTTATGTTGTGGTGATCATATTTCTTATCTTCCAGATATAAGTTGCAGGTAGAGTTGCCGTTGTAGTTTTTTCTTTTTTACGTTGGAAGATGGCCTCTATTTAGAAATCCCCCACAACCAAAATTCTGATAAATGAATTAGAATACCAGTCTTCCTCTTTGGATTAAAAAAATAAATAAATAAAACTTTGGTGATTTCAGTTTAAATATACCTTCTATTCCCAATCGGATTTTCTTAAGTCCTCTGTCCTTCAACACCGACTTGGCCACATCTCTGTTCTCAATGTATTTGAAGAAGCGGTAGAGTTTGGTGCTGTAGATAACTGTTTATATAGAGAGAGACATTTATGAGTAATGTTGACATCACCATCTTTTGACATCACATCAGCACAAACAAGACTGACAAGGAAATACCTTGGTTCACCAGAAGAACTCGTGTTGCAAATCATTCCACAGCAAATGACCAATGCTGTGTGCAACTAACTGTATGCCAGATTGAGTTGATATAATGGCAAAATATGTTAAGTGAAAGACCAACAAAGGTACTATATGTAGCAAACATTTTCAGGGGGATCATATTTATTTTACTGCTAAGCATAGCCGACATGACCATTAGACACCTTAGGCAAATACTAAAGGAGCCCTGCCTTTTGGCATGATCAGGGAAAAATAGAATACATTGAAGGTACTGAAATTATATTAAATTGTTATGGTTATGGCTATTACTATTATTATTTGGCCAATTTAACTGTTATACAGTGAAGACAGTAAGTATTTGAACACCCTGCTAGGTCCTGCGAAGTTCCCTATGCTGTCGAGGTGTTCTAGGATACAGTGCAGTCCCATCTGCAGAGGTGTTTTCTCAGTAGGCAAACTGTAGTGGATCCAGCAGGGGACCTGTGACACTCTTGAGGTAGTCCAGCGCAAGGAGTTCAAAGGACTTCATTAACATGGATGTCAAGGTAACAGGCCTGTAGTCATTCAGGGGAACCATGGGGAACAGGATGATGGTGGAGCATTTGAAGCAGGATGGACCTTTGTGAAGACTGTAGCCAGTTGGTCTAGCCAGACTTTGAGGCAGGATGCGGACAAAAAGTCTGGGCTTACAACTTTAAATTTTTTTTGTTTGAAGATGCGTCTCACGTCCTGTTCGTGGTTGGTCAGCGCAGAAGTAAGAGGTGTTGAAGTAGTCAGTGGTGTGGCTTGCTGGGTGTGGGGTGTGAATGCCAATCAATCAAAATCAAATCAAAAGTCTTTAATGTCATTATATGACTGTGCATACAACGAAATAACAAGCACTTCTCCACAAGGTCCTTGTACAAATAAAATAGAATAACATGAATGTATCCTTTCCAAATCTGCAGTAAAAGCTATTCAGGTTATTGGCTAGCTTACTACTGATCTTCACTTGGTGGAGGGATATTGGCGCCTGTAAATGGTTAGCATTATAATGCCTGCCAGACTGATTTGGTTCTGTTGGATCTGTTGTTATGTAAACATACTCTTGTTTAGTGGATTATTTAAACAATAAGAGCCTTACTCTGAGAGTACTCCTCTCCCATCTGTGGTGGGTACTCTTCATCCCAGTCCACCACGTCGTCATCGGTTAGCACCACCACGTGGCACTCCCTCTCTCCGCTCTGTGCACTGGCCACCATCAGCGGGAGCACCATCTCCTCCAGGTAACACTCAAACTGGCACCTGGCACCGTCGTTGGACAGTTCGTGCATCAGGGCACCTACAGGGACAATGACAAAAGTAAGGCCAAGCCACATAAATGTGATTGTCAAAGAAAGGCAAATGTCTTAGGTTAGACTGTGAAGAGATTACCAGGTAAGCACCCTGGATCCATACAAATAGAAAACAAGTAATGTACTACCAGTGAGAAGCACAAGCAAAAAGGCAGGTAGAAGCACAATCTCACTAAGCTGTTGCAGTTCTTACAATGTGTTGTGGACACAGTCATGAAGAGGAAATGTGTGGCTTTTGAAAACTGTGGAGAAAACCAACACCCCTATTATGAGTGTAAATGTAGTCCTCATAAGGCAAACTCAATTTCAAAATGGAGCTAAGACATCTTGCCCTATTTATCACATTATTATTTATTCATTATTAAAGTTGAATTGTTCCACTCTTCTCATATTTATAATTTTATGTCAAGGCAAAATTATTTCAGTCTACAGCAAAAATATTAGGAAATTGTATATCCAGAGGGAATAGAAATTAATGGATACAATTTATGTGTAGGTTTTATTACTCATACTGTCACAAGTTATAATGATTACTTGACAACTAATTTGTTACCAAATTAATTGAGAAACTATTTTGATGATCAATTAATAATTTAAAGATGTTTACTTAAAATTGTCCAAATCCTCACCAATTCAGCCTCTCAACAGTAAATAGTCTTTCAGTAGTCCTTCATGAAAGCAGACTGATTATCTTTGTGTTCCATCAAAATAAGACCTTAGCAAAAATTTTATTTTACTTTGGAAAACCATGATGAACATTTTTGGCTTACTTCTGAAATGTTACAGCCCATCCCAGAAATTGTATCATGGTCAATTTATATTTGTGCATTTTATGTACTGTCAATGTAAAATTAGGTCCTTTTTTGAGTAAGGCTGGAAATGTTTTGATTTTTTTAATCTGATACATCGATTAATCAAAAAAAAAAAAAAAAAAAATCAACAGGTCAACAAAGAAAGCAATTATTAAAATGATTGTTAGTTACAGCCCTATTTTTGTTAGTTACAGCCCTATTTTTGACAAATGATACACCCATCCATCCATTTCCTAAGCTGGTTCTCCTCACAAAGCTCATGGAAGTGCTGGAGCCTATTCACGCTATCTTAGGGCAGGAGGCAGGGTACACCCTGAACTGGTTGCCAGCCAATCTCATTGCACATATAAACAAATAACCATTCACACACATTCACAACTACGGGGCATTTTAGAGTCCTCAATCAAACTACCATGCATGTTTTTGGGATGTGGGAGGAAATTGGAGTTCCCGGAGAAAACCCACTCAGACACAGGGAGAACATGCAAGCTCCACAAAGGCGGTGCCGAGATCTAAACCCTGGTCCTCAGAACTGTGAGGCAGATGCTATAACCAGTTGTCCAGCGTGTAGTGTCAGATATATTTTTATTGTGAAACAATTACAAGCCCATCAGAGCATTTTTGCAAACATTATTGATGTTATTTTTTTTGTGGGTCTCTTCAAGAAAATCAGTTTTGAAGAAGTTTGGACGTTTTGTATAATTAGTGAGTTGCGAAACTACTTTTCAATCTTGATTCAGTTTGATAGGTACAAAAAAATATTTTTTTAAATGGTTTTACTTTTTTTTTTTCCAAATACCTGTATTCGCACATTTCATATTTGATACCTGCAACACAATAAAAAAAAATGGGAGAGGGGCAACAAGACTGGAAAAGTGGAGAATGCTAAAAACACCTTTTTGAAACATTCCATTGGTGAACAGGTTCATTGGAAATAGTCTCATAATTAGGTATAAAAGGACCATACACGAAAATGCTCAGTTGTTCACAATTTTGTGAAATGCAAATAATCCAACAGTTTAAGAATGTTTTTCAATGTATAATTGCAACAAATTTAGGGATTTAATCTTTTACGGTACACGTAGGCTCTTCAGAAAACCATTGTCAATTAACACAGTTAAGTTAAAACTCTGCCATGCAAAGTGCGAGCCATATATCAACAACACCCAGAAATGCTGCCGGTTACCTTCTCTGGGTCGAAGCTCATATGGACTGAGGCAAAGTGGAAAGGTGTGCCATTGTCTGACGAGTCAATGTTTGGAAATGTTTTTGGAAAACATGAATGTAATGTCCTCCAGGCCAAAGAGGAAAAGGATCATTATCAGCGCAAAGTTAAAAAGTTAGCATATGTGTTGGGAGAGTCGTAGTGCCAATGTCATTGGTAAATTGCACATCCGTGATTGGACCATTAATGCAAAAAGGCACTTACAGACTTTGGAGCAAAATATTCTGCCATCCAAGTAATGACTTTTTCCAGGGACGTCTGTTATTTTAGCAAGACATGCCGAGCCACATTCTACACGTTACAACACCGTGGCTTTGTAGTAATAGAGCATCAGTAATAAACTGGCCTGCCAGCAGTTCGGACCTGTCTCCCATTTTAAATATGGGGTCCACTATGAACGTACAATGTGAGACCTAGGACTGTTGACCAACAGAAATTGTACGTCAAGCAAGAATGGGAAAGGATTCCACCTACAAAGCTTCAACAATTACTGTTCGCAGTTCCGAAACGCATGCCTAGCTGATGTAATGCAATGGTAAACATACCCCTGCCCCACCTCTTTTGGAACATGTTGCAGCTATAAAATTGAAAATGAGTAAATATTCCCCCCCCCAAAAGAAATAACATAAAAAAACAAAAACAAAGTCCATCAGTTTGACCATGAAATACCTTGTATTACAAGTGTATTGAGCTAAACATTGCTTGAACAAAAAGTTTAATGATTTTATTCTGTTTTAATTTACATTTCACAGAAGGTCCCAATTTAATTGTAATTGGGGTTTACCATATGGCATATGCAACGGTGCACAATTTCACAAATTACATTTTTTAAATCCAAATTTTGTTAATAATGATTTCAGTTCATCCAGCAGTGCAATTATGTGGAGAATGGACAAATGAATTAAAAATTGTTCTCCTCATCTGATCCAACCCTCTGAATCAAACTAAAACTGATACAATGATTTACTTTTCAATTTCTGTTTTCAGCACACAAAACAAAATTCAGAAAAGCTGCATATTGCGCTTTCATACAGAGGAGGCCATAACAGTTGGATGATGTTGCATAATCTCCTCCTATTTAGAACATGTTGTAACTGCTGCCCAGTATGAATTGTGCTCAATACTATTTCCATGATCTTTGTTTGGGTACATATTGGCGTGACGATCGTGTAAAGGTCTGCTACTTTAGGATCACTAATAAATAGTTGTAGTTGTCTCTTTGTAAATAATCATAATTCCATTTACAAACATTTCCATCGGCTGTCTAAACTGAGCCCATCTAATTTTTCATTTATGAACCTCAATATAATATGAATAAACAGAAACCATTCAAAAATTATGGTTCTTTGAGCATCAGGTCCACTTGCACCGTAAAACTCTCAGTTAATCATGACCTAGTTATGCACACATGCACACACAGCAGCACCCATGACTAGACACTGCTTCTCCCACACACTCCCAAACAAGCAGGCATAATATTAAAGTCCTGTGTAAACATGAGTCCACATAGAACAGGCAGAAACACACAGTACCTTGCTACTTTAATAGTAAGCAGGCTCAAACAATTGGGTGTTCATTTACTACGCAACACTTATGCAAACGGCATGCAGCTTATCTTGTGTGTTAAGTCAGGAATTTAAATCTTTACTATAGTACAGCTAAAATTAAACCAGGTTAGTTGCATTCATCTAAGACCCATGAAACAATGACACTTACCAAAAATGGCACAACAAAATTAAGTAGTACATTAGAGTTCAGCTCCACACAGTGTGCACAGTGCGAGTACTCACTGAGGTCTCTGCACTTGATGGTACTGTAGTTGAAGGAGATACACAGGTAGTCACATGCCTCCCTCAGCTCAGGAATGGAAATGCCATCAGGGCAGCGGATCATCCCTGATTTGTAGTAATCCTGCCGTTTTCAGCGCCATCCACACAAGTAAGTGAGCAGGGAGACACACACACAGACACACACGGAGAATGGTAAACAAGACGCCATTATTGATGCTGAGTCACGCACCAAACGAGGGGGGGAATTGTGTGTGGGAGGTGAGGGAGCGGAGTGCTTACAAATGTAAACATCCGGCAACATCATAGGCACTAAAAAGAGAGTGAGTGTGATAGGCGAGTATGAGGGGTGAGGAGAAGGAAGATGCTGTCGTCACACTCAGTGTTCCAATTTCCTAGCTCTTCATTGCTGTCTGCATACTGTGTAACATGTCAGTGGAAAACACCCTTGGTTGTGATGGAAATCATCGCTTCGAGATTTGCTACCACACCCAATTGTCTCATTATATACAGTCATCACTTGTCTATTGCAGTTCTCTTCCTGCACATTCAGTGAACCGCTGATTTTTTTTTTTTTTTTACTGATGCGTGTAGTGCGGTCACTTATCTGCAAATCTCTGATGCTTCATTAGCTATTTGATTTTAATGTATTCATGAAGAACATGAACAGAATTTCACTGCTTAACATACAAGCCAGAGTTTCATGAAATATATTCACAAATTCCAGCAGCGTCTGCAGTGATGTGGACTTTGTATTGGTCCACTGTGGTGACCAATAGCCTGAGCCTAAAGGCAGAGCGCTCCGATTTTGCAGTCAATCAACATTCCTATCCTCACCTATAGTCATGAGCTGTGGGTCGTGATTGAAAGAACAAGATCACGGGTACAAGCAGACAAAGTTACCCCACAGGGGGACCGTTCTCTGACTTAGAGAAAGGGTGAGAAGCTCAGTGATCCAGAAGGGGTTTGGAGTCAAGC
The DNA here is from genome assembly GCF_019802595.1 of Syngnathoides biaculeatus. Lineage (NCBI taxonomy): Eukaryota > Metazoa > Chordata > Actinopteri > Syngnathiformes > Syngnathidae > Syngnathoides > Syngnathoides biaculeatus. The sequence goes on along the minus strand of NC_084645.1, from coordinate 6,894,312 downwards.
TGCTGCTACTCCACATATTAATAAACCAGGTGAGGTGGTTCTGGCATCTATCGAGGATGGCTTCTGAACGTGTCACTGGTGAGATGTTCCGAACACATCCCATTGGGCATAAGCCCCAAGGGTGACCCACGATACGCTGGGACTACGTCTCTCAGCTGGCCTGGGAACGCCTCAGTATCCTCCTGGAAAAGCTGCGTGAAGTGGATGAGGAGAGGGGACCTTAAGCTGCTGCCGCCGTAACCGAACTGCTGAGGAAAATGGATGGATGAGTGGATACCAACCTAGGCCGGACATGTAGCTAATGCACAATCAAAACAATATGGACAGGAACAAATTAATGTAGAGCAATGTTTAGTATGATTTTTTACAACTGCAGTACTGTAGTTAAAAATCTCTCCTCCTCCCTGTGAGGATTTTTACGTAACCTGACTTCACGTGTTGCTGCGATTCACAACTAATGGTTGTAGTAGTAGTGCGAGTGGTACAGTCACCTGACTTGGGTGCAAGCAACATGAGTTTAGTTCCTACTCAGTGATGTGAGTGCAAATGGTTGCTTATGTTTATATGTGCCCTGCGACTGACTGGAGGCTAGGTTGAAGTTCGGCATTTGCCTGAAGTCAGCTGGGATAGGGTCCAGCATCCAGTGACCCTGAACAACACAAGTAGTATTAAAAATGTCTAGATGTGCTGCTGCAACATTAGTGTTCAGGTAACCTTTGCCTCAATGGTAATGACACTGCCATGAAATGCTAATATCTATCTTGTTTCCAATGGTATGTTAGGATGAAGCTAGTGAACGCTATGTAGTTTTAAATAAAAGATGTGTAATTCTCTTTGTTTGACCTGTAGTTTGACAATAAATGACTTGTAGCTCAGCGATAATAAACTGCTCTCAAAGCCTCTTTTTTGAATAGTTACTGTTCTCTGCCAGACTGCGGCTTGCTATGAAGTTGACCTGTCACTTGCCACAATACAGTGCTTATATATCCAGTTTGAGCTTACAAGTCAAAACAAGACGAAAAAAAAACCCCACCAAACCCGTCCCGCAAAATAAATAAATAAATGGAAAAAAAGAAAATGGACCAATTGATGGCTCAAAAAAAAAAAAAAATAAAATTTAACAAAAAAAAAAAAAAAATCACCAAATTGATGGCTCAAACTAAAAAAAAAAAAAAAAAACCTCAAAGCTAGAAAACTGTCAGGTCACCTGTAGCTCAAGGCACCACTGTACTTTAAATTAGAAAAAAATTTGATCGAGGGATTGGCTTCGATATTTTAAATGACCCTCTTTCAGTAAGTTTCCCATAATAATTAAAATAATAAAAAGGATATCCATCCACTGTCAAGATGCCATTATAGGGTGTGCAATGCAACTAAATTGGCTATTCATTAGACTTTTTAAAAACACGCATTTGTTATGACTGGCTTGATGGTTGTAATGAGTTACCTTTATGAATTTTATTGTACATAAAAATCACATGTTGTTGATTTGATAACTTTATGGCCAGTATTCCTAAGCACAAGTGTTGCCAAAGGAGTTTTAAAGCGCAAACCAACTGGTCTATTCAGCTGTGGAAAGATATTTCATTGGAGAAGAATAATGCTTTTGTCTGTAACCTATATTTAGGTGGTTGAAGAGCAATAATGCTGTGAGCTCATTAATTGGGGATTAGTAGCGCAGTCAAAAGTCTTCATCTTAGTGAGCCATTTCAGGACAATAACATAGTTTCAATGTTAACAAACAGTTTAAGAAAACCCTTTTCTGTCCAAGCATTGCACACATGTGCACAAACAAAGACACATAAAGGTATGGTTGGAAAGTTTAGTGTGAAATAATGGAGACCTGACCTCAACCACCATGCTGGAATGAACGAGAAAACTGATTGGGAGCCAGGCCTTCTTGTCCAGTGTTTGTCCTCACAACTACTCCTTTACAAGAATTCTTAAAGATAAACAGCACAATAATCTAGTGACACATTTCATGCTGTTACCTATTCTGTGCAATGGTATTCATGCCTTTGCGTACATTTGAAATATTGAAAAAATCTCCAAGTGTAATGTGTAGGTGCCTACTGACAAAAATCAAAGCAGGAAAGAAGAGGAACACAACCACAAAGAGATAATGGGAATTGGAAAAGTGACACAGCAAGAGACAGCAGGATAGGAAGGAAATGCATCAATAAGAAACTGTGAAACGATGAGGCAAGACTTACCAAAATGGCTCGAAAGACAGTGGAGCTGATGCCATCCGCTACCTCAAACTCTCCTTTTTCATTGGGCCGAGTGAAATTGTTGTCCCGCCCCGAACCAAACATTCTGATCACAGATGAGAAAGAAAAACGTTTTTTTAAATCTAAACAGATGGACAAAATTTTTGTCCCACTCTGTTAATGAAAGAAACCCCCACAATGGTCCCTGAAATCCCTAAACTGACAGAAGTAGTAATAAATAAGAATGCATTGAAAATTAACAAGTGGAAATCAGACATTCCTTTTCAACTGTGGTTTAACAGAAACATAAAAAAAAATGAAACGGATCAGGACAAATCTAAATGGTAGCCTTTGAAAATATATAAAAAATATAAAATAAAATATATACAATACATACATATCAGAATGAAAGTGTACACCTCTCTCATCACCTCTTGGTGGCAGTGGCATATTGGAATGAAGGCGTACAGCAGTGTGATAGATAAATTAATAAGTGGAAATCAGAGATTCTTTTTCAACTCTGGTTCAACAGAAACATTAAAAAAAATGAAACGGATCAGGACAAATGTAAATGGTTGCCTTTGAAAATATATACAATACATACATATCAGAATGAAATTGTACACCTCTCTCATCACCTCTTGGTGGCAGTGGCATATTGGAATGAAAGCGTACAGCTTTTTCATAACTCCTAGTTGCCAGCATACAATTACAAAATGGGAAATTGTTTTTGATTTTCCCTTATACTTATGTATATAATGCACACTATTGACTTTTGACCTTTTTTGGGGGGGGTTGCATTATATATGAGAAATTGCAGTATTTAAAGTTGGCTGGGTAGTATTTGAAGTTGCCCCTGTGTGAAAAAGTAATTACAATCCTTGTGATGTCATGAATTAATTGTGGCTGATTACGATTTTTGCTTAGTTTTCACAACCAAGCCATTCCACTTCCAGATTAGCACTTGTCGCTTGAAAGGGGCACCGTGTTCCTTTTTTAGATGTTACGTTTAGAAAAAAGGAACGAAAAACCTTTTATTAATCAGTCTCATAAATTGGAATGTTGCTACACATTAAATAGAGTTCTCAATGTTCACAGGCGGTACTCAAACCATGAGACACATCAAGACAGGCACTGACATTTTAGATGGAATTTAATAGAATCTACATCAAACAGCTATAATTACAAACTATAAAAAAAGGAAACAAACTAATGATTAAAGAAAAAAAAATCAGGCGTATGAAAATGGACGTTTGTTTATCCACGTACGTGTGTATGGGTGTGTGTGTGTGTGTGTGTGTGTGTGGCTGCTGGTTTGGGATCAAGTGTATTGCCGTTAACGTGTGTGTGTGTGTGTGTGTGTGTGTGTGTGGTTGCTGGTTTGGGACCAAGTGTATTGCCGTTTAATGCATTTAGCCAGCGTGAGATGACAACGTTGCAGCGACAAGAGAAGCTAGTAATTTTCCCAAATGTATTGGGCACTGGTTGTTCCCTGGAGCAAGCATTATATTGTGTCACTTAGGCCTGCAGGACATACCAATCCAATTGCAGGGAGGAAGATGCAGGGGCGCAGGCCATTGATCAAATGGCCAAAGGTTTGTGATAAGGCTTTATGGAAGAAGGTCAACATGCATCTCTGCAGCATAGTGGAAGAAATCAATCAAATCAAATCAAAAGCCTTTATTGTCATTATATGCTGTGCATACAATGAAATGATGAGTGCTTCTCCATAAGATGCAATAAAATGGAAAAGAAATTGAAGAAAATCTTCTGTTAAAAAAAAAAGATAAAACATCAAGGCACAGTTGTTACTAAAATAAGTAAATAAATAAATGCACAAAAGTGCTCTTGCAAAATGTTACATTACCTTGTTGTTATGTTCAGTGGTCTGAGTTCCAGGAGTTGATCTGGGAAAAAAGCTGTCCTTGAATCTGGTTGTCTGTGTTTTGTGGGACCTGTACCGCCTGCCAGGGGGCAACAGGCTAAACAGGTGATGACCAGGATGTGAAGAGTCCTCTACAATATTAGTTGTTCTGCAGTGATAGCGGGAGTTGGCAATGTCCTTAGGGAGGGCAGAGAGCAGCCAGTGATCTTTTGGGGCTGATAACCACTCTTTACAGAGCTTTCCAGAAGCACCATTATAAAGAAGCTGGAAAGGACGGGTGATCTCATCCATCAGAGACCCCAAGTGCCTGTTGTGCCAAGCCCTGCAACACTGAAGAACATCTTGGTTGGGAGCAAGACCAGCCTTACTCAAGGCCATTACACCTGGCAGCACAACCAAGTCCTTAAGTGTCTTGCTGGTGTTCTGGAGAACCACCGGATGAGGCTGATGCCCTTCCACCCTTGTCATCCAACTGGCAACCAAGGCTGTTTGTTTGGGAGGGGGAGAGTCAAACCGGCCACATTAACAAGCCACCAGACAGCGGACAGCTGGGCAGTGCACAAGACTGGAAGCTGCTGGCAAGAAGCTCTGTTTCTCAGCTGAGATTGCAACTCCCACCCTACAACCAGATCTGGTGCTTTGGTCTGCCTCTTTCAAACTAGTCCATATCATCTAGCTCACAGTCCCCTGGGAGGGAGCAGTCGAGGAGGTGTATGAGCGGAAGAGGCTAAGGTATGCAGGACTTTCAGCCAAAGTGCAACAGGAGAGCAGAGGTACGACCAGTGGAAGCAGGCTGCAGAGGGTTGAAAGCCAGCTCAACATCCAGGCTACTCAGAGATGGGAGTCTTAGGGAAGGCCCATCAAAAGGAAGTCAGAGATCTCTCCAAGGCGGCGGAAAAGGCCAGCCAATGGCTGTGGATAAAGAGAAAAGACCCCAATCGGGCTTTCAAAAGAATTGATGGGACATTGGGTTGAACCTGGGATGCTGGGGTTCAACTGCTGAACCCTCTCGAGAGTATCATGGGTCTTTCAGCGACTTGATGACAGAAGGAAGCCCACATGAGAACCCATAGGGTGCCATCACTTAATTGAACATTCCACAGAGCCTCATCGGTGCCTAAAATATGCATGAATTGAGGGATATTAACATCTAATTCTACATAATACATTTGTCCATGCCTGATTCATGAGATTCATTTCAGGAGTATGGGATGGCGAACCCCCTGATACGGGCTCTTCAATCCCAGTATGGCCAGTGTCAGAGTTAGGGCCGCATTGCCGGCAGTAAGTCAGAGCTGTTTCTGGTGAGAACTGGAATTCGCCAAGGCTGCTCTTTGTCACTGATCCTGTTTAGAACTTTTATGGACAGAATTTCTAGACACAGCAGAGGTCTAGAGGAGATCCGGTCTGATGGCCCGAGCACTACATCTTTGTTTTTTGCAGATGATGTGGTTCTGTTGGCTACATCAAGCCGTGATCCCCAACTATTTCTGGAGCGTCCTCCAGGGGATGAGTTGAAATATTTTAGGGTCTTTTTCACAAGTGAGGAAAATATGGCATGGAAGCTCGATAGGCAGATTGGTGCAGAAACTGCAATAACGTGGACTTCGTATCAATACGTTGTGGTGAAGAAGGGGCTAAGCCAAAAGGTGAAGCTCTGTATTTACCGGTCGATATATGTTCCTACAATCACAAGCTGTGGGTCGTAACCGAAAGAACAAGATCCTGGATCTATCAAACGGCCAAAATTAGTTTCCTTCACAGGCTGTCCGGACTCTCCCTTAGAGATAGGAGGTGAGATGGGATGAGAAGCTCGGTCATATGGGAGTGGCTCCTTCACAATGTGAGTAGCCATATTAGATGGCTGGGGCATCTGTTTAGGATGACTGCTGGAGGCCTCCTTGTTGGGGTGTTCCAGGCAAATCCCACCGGGAGAGGACCTTGGAGACGACCCAGGACATGCTGAAGGGACTATGTTTCTCAGCTTACCTGGAAAAGCCTTGGGATCCCCTTAGAAAAGCTGGAGGAAGTGGTTGGGAAGAGGGAAGTCTGGGCTTCCTCGTAAAAGGTACTGTCCCCGTGACCTGACCTCAGATGAATGGAAGAAAATGGATGTATGAATTCAAAATCAATGTCTGATTTTCATTGTAAATAAAATTTTAAGTGTTGGCCTCACAGTTCTGAGGTCCAGGGTTCAATCCCAGCCCTGTCTTTGTGAAGTTTGCATGTTCTCCCTGTGCCTGCGTGGGTTTTCTCTGGGCACTACGGTTTCCTCCCCCATACGCAACATTAATTGGACACTCTAAAATTGCCTCTATGTGTAAATGTGTGCGAATGGTTGTTTGTTTCTATGTGCCATGCGATTGGCTGGCAACCAGTTCAGGGTGTACCCTGCCTCCTGTCCGTTGACAGCTGGGATAGGCTCCAGCACTCCTGCGACCCTCATGAGAACAAGTGGCTAAGAAAATGGATGAATGGATGGATGGATAAAATTTTAATGAAAGTTAACTAATATCTTTTGTCAGATTCATTTTATTTCTCTGACCACTGTAGAGTTTTCCTTCATTAACATAGCCATACTAAAAATTTTGTCTGTGTGAAAAATTCATAAACAGAGGGACAAACAAGAGAAGCTCAGTTTTTACCTGCCGAGCATGGTGTTGGGTTGAGCTGTAAAGATGGCTGGATCCACCACAAATCTTGTATTGTCCACAATAAGAGTTACTCGTTCTCCGGCTCGCAGACCGCCACGGTGTACCTCTTTATTGCTCAGGTCATACACGTAGATCATATCACATGGTCCATGACCAAGGGTCTTGGGCTGGTGGTCACCAACAGCAGTGCCAAAAGACCAAGGTAGTTGTCCCGCAAAGAGACCTCCTCCAACGTTTGAACAGGGAAGTGAAACGCGGGGTGGACGTGGACTAGAAGATCTGGAAGATGAACCGCCATCACCACGTTCTCGGTCTGTGGGAAAAAAAGAACCTATGTATTCAACCCAATAATTTGTTTTATGAAAACAGTACATTTCCAACATAAAGTACAATGGGACCTTGGAATCAATTCAGACTTTGACCAAATGTAACATAATGCAGAAATACTGTATGATTACTATATTGCATAAAATTTGCATATAATACTTTGGCAAGACTATAGCCAAGGTGCCAAACTGAAAGCCTGATGTAAGTGTTCAGAGCTTCAAACCTGTTCTCTGCCTTGGCCTATTGATTCTCAATATTCTCAATTGTTTGATCAATCGCTTTAGTGGGAATAATGCTTTCCTCCATTCAGCATGATCATTTCAAATTTTTGACAGCGCAAAGGTTTTTGATGCCACCTGAGAAAAAAAGTTCTGCCTACATGTATCAAGAAAAACTAAGAACTACCAAATCTGCGGTGCAGGAAAAAAAATTACATCAATCAGACAAAAAGTGGATACATAATTTATTGTATGCAGAGAACTTCCTGTGATTTTATAAAAGATTTGTGTATTGAGGCGTCACTATGCTTCACTGGCAAAAATACATGAACATAGATACATTATTAATCCATCCATCTATCCATTCATTGAGCCGCTTACCCTCACATGGGTCACGCGAGTGCTGGAGGCTATCTTTGCCATCTTTCGTTCAGGAGGCGGGGTACACCCTGAATTGGTTGCCAGCCAATCGCATGGCACATAGAAACAACCATTCGCACACATTTACACATAGAGGCAATTTTAGAGTCTTCAATCGATGCATGTTTTGGGATGTGGGAGGAAACCCAAGTGCCCCAAGAAAACTCATGCAAGAATGGGGAGAACATGCAAACTCCACACAGGCAGAGCCAGGATTTGAACCCCAGTACTCACAACTGTGAGGCAGAGGCTCTCATCAGTCGTCCATCGTACCGCTTGCATTATATCTTGTAAAGATAATGTTTTTTTAGCAAACAGCCATTTGAAAATGTATGGTGCTGAACACAGCTAGACTTATTGATGGAAATTAGGTCTTTAGTCAGCAGCATTTCTTAATGCAGCCCTATGGGGGCACAAACCAGTGCAATCTGTAGGCCGGTCCCAAGCCCGGATAAATGCAGAGGGTTGCGTCAGGAAGGGCATCCAGCGTAAAAACTGTGCCAAACAAATATGAGCGTTCATCAAAAGAATCCCATACTGGATCGGTCGTGGCCTGCGTTAACAATGCCCGCCCCGGCACTGCTAACCTGCAGGGCGTCGGTGGAAATTCAGCTACTGTGGGTCGAAGACAAAGAAGAGGAGGAAACCGGATCCATCGTCAGAAGAAAAAGAGGAATGCACAGAGCCGACAACTGAGTGTAGGGACTTTGAATGTTGGGACTATGACAGGAAAAGCTCAGGAGTTGGTTGACATGATGATTAGGAGAAAGGTTAATATTCTGTGCATCCAAGAGAGCAGGTGAAAAGGTAGTAAGGCTAGAGGTTTAGGAGCGGGGTTTAAATTATTCTACAACGGAGTAGATGGGAAGAGAAATGGAGTAGGGGTTATTTTAAAGGAAGAGCTAGCTAAGAATGTCTTGGAGGTGAAAAGAGTATCAGATCGAGTGATGAGACTAAAATTTGAAATTGAGGGTGTGATGTATAATGTGGTTAGCGGCTATGCCCCACTGGTAGGATGTGACCGAGAGTTGAAAGAAATTCTGGAAGGAACTAGATGAAGTAGTTCTGAGCATCCCAGACAGCGAGAGAGTTGTGATTGGTGCAGATTGTAACGGAATTATTGGTAAAGGAAACAGGGGCGATGAAGAAGTGATGGGTAAGTATGGCATCCAGCAAAGGAACTTTGAGGGACAGATGGTGGTGGACTTTGCAAAAAGGATGGAGATGGGTGGAGTGAACACTTATTTCCAGAACAGGGAGGAACATATAGTGACCTACAAGAGCGGAGGTAGAAGCACGCAGGTGGATTATATTTTGTGCAGACGATGTAATCTGAAGGAGATTGCTTACTGTAAAGTAGTGGTAGGGGAGAGTTTAGCTCGACAGCATAGGATGGTGGTGTGTAGGATGACTCTGGTGGTGGGTAGGAAGATTAAGGTTTGCAGCATTAAGGATGTGCAGCAGGTAAGGGTGATTAAGGATAGAGATGGAAATGTGTTTACTGGTGCCAGTAGTGTGCTAAATAGATGGAAAGAATACTTTGAGAAGTTGATGAATGAAGAAAATGAGAGAGAAGGAAGAGTTGAAGAGGCAAGTTTGAAGGACCAGGAAGTGGCAATGATTACTAAGGGAGAAGTCAGAAAGGCACTACAAAGGATGAAAAATGGAAAGGCAGTTGGTCCTGATGACATACCGGTCGAGGTATGGAAGCAATTTGGAGAGATGGCTGTGGAGTTTTTGACCAACTTATTCAACAGAATACTAGCGGGCGAAAAGACGCCTGAAGACTGGAGGAAAAGTGTTCTACATCCCATTTTTAAGAACAAAGGGGATGTTCAGAGCAGTGGGAATTATAGAGGAATAAAGTTGATGAGCCACACAATGAAGTTATGGGAAAGAGTAGTGGAGGCTAGACTCAGGACAGAAGTAAGTATCTGCGAGCAACAGTATGGTTTCATGCCTAGAAAGAGTACCACAGATGCATTATTTGCCTTGAGGATGCTAGTGGAAAAGTACAGAGAAGGTCAGAAGAAGCTACATTGTGTCTTTGTGGATCTAGAGAAAGCCTATGACAGAGTACTAAGAGAGGAACTGTGGTACTGCATGCGTAAGTCTGGTGTGGCAGAGAAGTATGTTAAAATAGTACAGGACGTGTGTGACAGAAGAATTTAAGGTGGAGGTGGGACTGCATCAGGGATCAGCTCTGAGTCCCTTCCTGTTTGCAGTGGTAATGGATATGCTGACAGATGAGGTTAGACTAGAATCCCCTTGGACCATGATGTTCGCTGATGATATTGTGATATGCAGTGAAAGCAGGGAGCATGCAGAGGAGCAATTAGAAAAATGGAGACATGCACTGGAAAGGAGAGGAATGAAGACTAGCTGAAGTAAAACAGAATATATGTGCGTGAATGAGAAAGGTAGAGGGGGAAGAGTGAGGCTACAGGGAGAAGAGATAGCGAGGGTGGAGGATTTCAAATATTTAGGGTCAACAATCCAGAACAATGGTGAGTGTGGTAAGGAAGTGAAGAAACGGGTCCAAGCAGGTTGGAACAGCTGGCGAAAGGTGTCTGGTGTGTATGTGACAGAAGAGTCTCTGCTAGGATGAAGGGCAAAGTTTATAAAACAGTGGTGAGGTCGGCCATGATGTACAGATTAGAGACGGTGGCACTGAAGAAACAACAGGAAGCAGAACTGGAGGTAGCAGAAATGAAGATGTTGAGGTTCTCGCTCGGAGTGAGCAGGTTGGATAGGATTAGAAATGAGCTCATGAGAGGGACAGCCAAAGTTGGATGTTTTGAAGACAAGATTCGAGAGAGCAAACTTCAATGGTTTGGACATGTTCAGAGGCGAGAGAGTGACTATATTGGTGGAAGGGTGCTGAGAATGGAGCTGCCAGGCAAAAGAGCGAGTGCAAGACCAAAGAGAAGGTTTATGGATGTGGTGAGGGAAGACATGAGGGCAGTTGGGTGAGAGAGGAAGATGCAGAAGATAGGTTAAGATGGCAAAAGATGACACGCTGTGGCGACCCCTAACGGGACAAGCCGAAAGGAAAAGAAGAAGAAGAAAGAAGAAGTTAGCAGCATTTCTTGCTGGTCTCCTCACCATGCTGCCGTGTGGGGGATGTTACATTCCGGATGCAGGGGGTCAGCTGACTCTGTCCTCTCTCGTGGGATGAATCACGTGAACGGTCACTGGAGTGCCGCCGCTGCTGCTGCTCCCAGTAATATTCACTCCCTCCTCTTAACCCGCTGCTGGCATCACTGGTGGCACCAGGCCCATACAGACTCATGGTCCCAGACAACTGTTGCTGCTGCTGGTCGCAGTCCAACACTGACACACCACAGTGCCTTTTACTAGGAAAGCAGCACATACAGAAATAAAAACAAATAAATATTGACGTATTATGCAGTCACTCACATTTGAAAAATGTATGGGTGTGGTCAGTCATGCCCGCAGATAATGTTGTGGTTGTGATTAGGGATGGAATCTCGAAGACCTTAAATTTACTTACTGAGTTGTTATACCCAAGTATGTAGTACCATAATCATAATTTATTGACAATGAACTGAGACAGACACTTTTAAAGAGGTCAAGAGACATTCAATTTCAAAACTAAATATTCAGATCATCAAATCATTTTATTTCATCATGATGTATTGTTATCATCTCGCGTAATTTACGGCTGTATGTATTGTCAATCCATTGATGAAAGCTAGCAGTAGATTATCTATATCTTCCTAAACCATTTAGAGGGGAAAAGTTTTCAACTTCAAGATAACGCAGTATCACGGGAGAAAATGACCGTTTGTATTTAGATATATGGACACACTAGCATAATGTTACAACTTAGATTAAGTCAAAGTAAATCACAATCTCATATTAGTTACATACTGAAACATTACCCGGTTTATATCCCACAAATGTTTTCAGTGTAACTGAATTTCCTTTGACATTGCTCATGATGTTGATGACTTTAGACGTAAATGCGCTCGCAGTACGTGAAGCAGCCTGGGACATGTACTTTTGGCATCACTTCGGAAAATGCTATGTCATCTTAACATGCATTTCCTCTTTCAGGTTGAATAGTGATTGTTTAGGATCAGGCTTCTTTTGTTACCAACGTTTAAGAAATAAACATGTAAATTATTGTCAAGACCAACGTTCCATTCAATTTTTGATGTGTCTGAGCAAAGACGCTAAGCCAATTAGCACCACCTTTGACCACTGTGAGAAACATCAGACGTATGCACTGTGGTCACATCAGTGTCATCTATTGAAGTTACATGGCTCATTCAAAGATTCAGATTACAGCATTTACGTTCCCATCAGAATGTTTTTAAGAACAATTTTGTGTATTTTCAAATTTACAATGAAAATGTCAATAAACAAAAAAATACATTGCTAACTAAACCAAGCCAACTCTGAACTAGAAATCTGAAAGGTCGCTTGTAACTTTGTTTCCTTTTTATTTTAACCCACAAAATTTTCAGGGTGTAAAACTGAATTATTGCTTGCAGAATATCTTTCGCAATGCATGTTGAAAGCTGAATGATGCTCCCAAACAGTTTTAAGGTTAATGTTATGTTGCCTCCTATATTTAAAATACAGAATTAGCTTTTGTGCACTGTATTGTCTGTGCTTTCATCCACAGTGCCAAGGTGGAATTTTAACATTATACACCATCTCATCCTGTACTTTCTACTTTGGCTTCAGACCAGACCTTATTTACTCAAAAAAGAGAATCTCATACAGTTTCGCCACGTTTTCTTCTATTATTCACATACCCCTAGATTCATTAAAGCAACAGCACTTTTTTTTTTTTTTACTTTTACCATTATTATCGAGCGAAAACACAAGCAGCATGTCTTACTCTCTTTGCTCTACATTGCCCAGACTGTGTGGGTGGACAGTGTTTGTAATTATGAGTGTACCCATTTAAGAGCCGAAGGTTGGCGGAGTCAGGTAAACTAGCAGGAGACGTGTGCTTCCGTGTTAAAAACAAAAAAAAGTCAGGCTTGGTTCACTGTGCTGGATTGGCTTTCATGTGCACTGAGAACATCTATGTATTTCTACTCGTAACAAATTCTATGCGTGTGATTTTCCGTGCTCGACTGTGCAGATTTGTGAGTGCGATGATGCGCGGGCACGATCGTGCCCATCAAATCGCAGTGACTGATTATGTGATGTTTATCACTCACATAATCTGTGAGTTTTGGTTGATGTTTTCCATGAGTTCTAAGATAGACCAGATTAGGCATCAATGCCCCAAAAGGCAGTGTAAGTGGTAGACTAAAAGAGCTCATTACTTGACACAACATGTTCAAATACTAGTGTTGGCATTAATGAAGAAGGGGTGAAGCACATAATTATCTGGTAATTATGCAATATAGAGCTTGGAATTCAAGAGAGAGCGAGAGAAGAGCTAGGTGTCCTGGTATGAACTCTGCAGGAATACAACGTACATAAAACCAACAACACTAACCTGCAGCCACACACAAAAATCGATTAGAAAATGTAGCCAACTGAAAGTGAGTGAGCAGCACTCATGAGTGAGACCGTAAAAAGTCCCAAAGTAATGGGTACTTTGTCAGAAACTTGTCTTGAAACAAGTAATGGTGTTATGGCGCTGAAAAGACCGTTTTTCCTGTATTCGTGTGGCACACTTATGAGATTTCAGAGTTTGGCAGTCAGGAGGAAGTTTATTTAGCATATAAAATAGGAATAGGAATCCTGAAAAAAAAAAAACATCCTCCAATTGTTGATGACATACTGTATGTCTGTGTACCAGAGTGTTCAATTGATCACCAGCTTCCAATATGAGGTGCAACCTCCAATTTCAGAGTGAACACTTTCAACTTCTTGGTAACAAGCTTGGTTAAATTCCTGCTCCCACTGTTCAACTTTCAGCATGTAGAAACATGTCCCAGTACCATAATTCCTGAAGTACCCCCAAGAACACACTGCAAGGAACAGTCAAATCTCTTTTCCACAGTCATAAAGGACACAAGTGAATGTAAAGGATGGGGTATTTCTAAATTCATTATATGTAAGACCTTTTTAAGACACTTCAGTCAGACTTAAGAATTTATATTAACAATTTTATTTTGTATCGGTGTTAAGCATAATGTTTAGATCGGGACGTCAAATGTAATCTGTGGATTTTTTAAAACCCAGATTTTTTTGCCCCCAACCCCCCACTGCATAGCACAAAAATCACATTTGTCATTAAAATATGCTTAAAATATGCCATCTTTTCTCAAGACAAATGAATTAAGTGAACTATTCAGTAAAAAGACATCTAAAATTGTCCTTTTCCCCACATTATACATATTATAGTATAGATATAGAATATACACGAAATGATATCCTAGAATTTCCACACCGTACTGCAAAACATGTTAAAGAAATTGATCTGTAGAAATTACTATTAACGTTTAAGTCTCAAACTTATGACGTTGCGTTGTACTGATACACTCGACCACATTGCTCACTATCTTAGATATAGATCTAGTAAAACTAATAGTATAATCAGCTACCTTTAATATTTTGATATACACACACACACACACACACACACACACACACACACACAGTCACTCACATTTGAAAAATGTACAGGTGTGGTCAGTCATGCTCGCAGATAAAGTTGCGGGTGTGATTAGAGACGGCCTTAAAATAACTTACTCAATTAATATAACCTAACTGTAAATTAAAAACAAAATAAACAAATACATAAGTAAAATATAAAACTAAAATATAAAACTCAGAAATGATGATTTCCAATTTCAACTGATATTAGTAGAACTGATATTAGTATTTAAAAAGTTAATCAATACAAATTCTTGATCTGACAAACTATCTGAAGAAAAGTTAAATGCACTGGCCTATCAAGGAATAAACACGAACGGTCTATACTTGCAATGCTTTGAAAATGCTTAAAGTTTAGTTCAACATAATCGGCGTTCGTGGCAACAAGTTAGTGATACATTGAAACAAACATTCCTGGGGGCACGCACCACGTGACTGCCGCAAATCGGAGGCCAGCTTGCTAGAACGCGCCTTTATGTGCATGCGCTTGACGTATTGGCCACACCCGAATCTAGCAACGAGGTGGATGATAGTCTAATGTTTTTCTTTGTTTTTTTTTTTACACCGTCACACTGCCTCGCGATCGACTCAATGAGCACCCCTGGTGTAACTGAATTTCTTTTGACGTGGCTTATGATGTTGATGACTTTCGACGTAAATGCGCTCGCATTACGTGAAGCAGTTCTGAACATGCGCTTTCATACTTTCTCTGTACGGTTAACTTGCATTTCCTGTTTCCAGGTGAATACCGGTTGTTTTTGAGCAGACTTGTTTAGTTAACAACATTTATGAAATAAACACGTAAATTAATGTCAAGACCACACAAAATAAGTAATGTCTTGAGACAATGCGAGGGGAGGGGTGTTACTGTTACTAGTGTTAGTGCCTCAACATGGCTACGCTCGTGAAAGCAAAACAATGAATTCAAACGCATGTTCGTTCAATGTTGTCTACTAATATCCGGATTAAATTTAGGCAATTTTTCCTCAATTTTCCAGAGCAATTTTCATGAAAATTTAAAAATCTGGAATTCTGGGAAAATCCGGAGGAATTTCATCACTGAGTTATTTAAAATTTGGTACAAAAGCCTTTGTTAGCAATGACGGCTCCGAGATGTCTCATGTATGTAGAAACTAGTTGCATACATTGGTTTGGTATGATTCTGGGCCAGTCTTCCACGCAAGCAGTCGTCAAATCTTGAAGGTTCTGTGGGCTTTTGTGGACCTTGAATTTCAGCTCTTTCTATTGATTGGATTCAAGTCAGATGATTGGCTGGGCCATTCTAACAGCTTTTTTGTCTGAAACCAATTGAAACTTTTATTGGAAGTATGTTTTAGATCACTATCATGTCATTTTGGATCACTATAATGTCCACCATTGTTTCATTTCCATCTTCCTAGATGGCAGCAGATTTTTGTCAAGAATGTCTTGGTACATCTCTCCATTCATACTTCCCTCCATAATGTGAGGCTTATGTGCCTTTTGTTGAAAAGCAGCCCCACACCGTCATGTTCCCACCTCTGAATTTAAAGTTGGTATGGTGTTTTTAGGGTGATTTGCAATGTCCTTTCTTCTCCAAATGTGGTGTGCACTATGGCCTCCAAACAGTCACATTTTGCTCTCCTGACCAGAGTATTTTGTTTTTAACTGGCTTGTCAAAATGTATGGACGTATTACTCTGTATTCCCGATCAACCGATGCTGCTATTTCTTCAGCAAATGAGGATAAATCTGAGAAATCAGTGCTGTCGATGATTGTGTTTGCACAGAGGAGGCGCACATGAGACGTCACTTCTTGTTTTTTAAGTCATGTGACTCGCCAAAATAGCAGCGTCCATGAAAATTCATAATTGCTGATAACTCTTAATGAGTCATGTCTCGAAGGGAGACCCAGAAAGTTCAAACCACGAACAATGACACCATTGTTACATGCTCACATAATCATGTGCTCAAATCTTAGATTTTCTGGTATACTAATGCCAGACAAGGTCACAAATAGACTTTGATTGACTACCGATTGGTAATGCTTGGGATATATACTACTGTATATGTAGTATGTACATTTATTATAGTTGTTAAACGATTCTGACATAATTCAATATGGATAGGGGAAATAAAATGCTGTAAACTATGATTAGTGTCTGTTTATATTAACAAAAAGAAATACACTTTGCAGCAGAGCTGCAATGTCCTTGAAGAAAAGGGTCACAACAGCAGATTACGGCACAGCAGGTAACATAGCGAAAAGACCAGACAACCTCCTGCCCCCAAACACAGAAAATGCACCCTTGCTCCGCTGCATATTGAAGCGTAATCTCGGAAGAGATTTGAAATGCAGGCTGAATTTGGATAATAACAATCAAAGTAGCCAAATTGACAGATAGCCAAGCAGTCATCCCAGCGTGGAGAAGGGAACAAAGGAACTGAGAATGTAATAGAAATATATCGCTCAGGGAAAGGCGCTCCTGTCACCTTCTCAAATAGTACATCAAGAGCAAGAAAGGTTTCACTAGTACTCCAGTTGTTCTCATGAAGCTTACTGTTAGACAGCAGTAGGGACCTGTCTTTTATCCAATTCAACATCATCTTGCTTACTAGGTCAATTGCCTCTTGGCACGTGAGTGTATAGATTTAAGGGTTAGTTTCACTTTATCACAAACGACTTCAAAATGATAATGATACAGGGTGTCATGGCTATCTATTAAAAACAAGAGGTAAAGGACTCAGGGGGTGAGGGTCCGATCCATTATTTAGTGGCTGTTGACACAGACTGGCAAAAGCAGGAGCCACTAACATGAAAAACTGGAAGGGGTCAAGCATGCGCTACAGGAGTACATACTGTATTGCTTAGAAGAAAGACAAAACACATGTAATCTTCAAAAATATGATTTTGAGGGATTTGAATGATATCGTTTTCGAAAAAAAAAAAACGATAAGGAGACAGTGCGGTTGTGGAAAATCATTATATAATACAACAACAACAAAATAAGCAAAGGGAAGAACACTTAACGAAGTATACTAGCAAAGTCAATGACGAAGGTAAAAGGAAGCAGACGTACCGGTCCCTATCAGCGGGCCAAGAGTAGACAAAGCAGCAAGGAACGAGACACGGGATGACAGCGGCACAAAAGCCTTGCGCTGCTCCGAACAAAGCGAGCTTGCCCTCACTTTCAGCATCCTCGCTCATTACTTTCCAACTTTATTGGCATCGTTTCACAAACTAGAGATAAATCGCTCAAGTGAAGTCCTTCCTCGCACCAAACCTTCCAACGTGTCTACATCAAGAAATGGATCGCGTTCGCCGGCGAGTGAGTCCGAGCTTCAGAAGAGAGCTTAAACTGTGTGAATGGCCGGCCGCGTGCTTGACTGATTCGAAGCAATGCTGCCTTCAGGTGCTGGTCGTAAACCACTACTTCTGCAAGCCTCATGCAGGCATTACGTTGTAAACTCATAAAAACTAGGAAACCGTCGTTTGGTTAAACAGTGTAATAAATTAATTGCTGTGTCCATCAATTTTCCAAACTACTTATCCTCACAAGATGCCATTGTTAAAAAAAAATTAAAATTTGCTCAAAACTATTTTTTTAAGTTTTGTATTTCCTTTCATTTTTTTCTGTTGTCCCGGTCAACGGTCAGGTCAAACAGAATGGTGGATCTGTGTTCCTTTTCTGCCAGAACAGTTTTATTGTGACGCATTGGAGTTTCAAGGCTTTGTCTGTGATGAAAAAACAAACAAACAAAACATATATTTTATGTTTAAAACCACTGATAGTGTAGTGGTACACATGCCTGACTTTGGTGCCGGCATTGTGAGGTCGATTTCTGCTCTGTAATGCTGCTGATGTGTGCCCTGTGACTGACTGGCGAACAATTCAGCGTGTAGTTTGTCTTTACCCCAAAAGTTAGCTGGGATAGGATTCTCGCAATCCCGTGACCCTCGCGAGCATAAGCAGCTTGGAAATTGGACATGCACATAATTGATGTTTATTGAGAGTCAATCAGTCGAACAGAACAAGGTTTCTAGAGGGGGGACAAAAACAAAGACAAAAGACAAAGCGCTGCTTATGAACAGGAAGTAAAAGAAAAAAATACAAAAATCATTATATATCTCCAACAAAGGGGTCGCATAGGATATCTACAACAAAGTTCACAGCAGTCCCGGCCTATACCCGCTAACATCAGGCGAAAAGCGGACTACACCCCGAACTGGGTGCCAGTCAGTCACACGGCACATATCTATAAATACAATTTGTATGATGTAGATATTCTGTTTATCATCACTTGAATATAATTATACTGTAATTTCATATGTACCTATTGATGAAATAGCTAAATTTGTGATCTGTCATGATTTGGAGTGCAATATCCAGTGCAGGTGTTGGTACGGTCTTCTTTCCAAAATCCAAAGTCACAGCCACAGTCATGGGGGGGATGAAGAAGACAAAGGCAGAACCAACTTTTGGAATCTGAGAAAGGAACCAGTGGTGTGCAGCGTTTCAAGAATTGGTGGGAGAGGCTTTGGCTGGTCATCAGGAGTTTCCAAAAGATTCGACCACAACAGCTAAAGTGATCAGAGAATGCGGCAAAAGAGAACTTTGTGTATTTTATGGTAGAAAGAAAGTTGGTGGTGGAATCTTAAAGTACAGGAAATCATACAAGGAAAGAGATTATCTACAGTACCTTGTGAAAGTATTCGCCCCCCTTGAAGTTTTCAACCTTTCGCCACATTTCAGGCTTCAAACATAAAGATCTGAAATCACATTTTTTTTGACAAGAATGAACAACAAGTGGGACAAAATCATGAAGTGGAAGGAAACTCATTTTTTTTTTAAACAAATGAAAACTTGAAAAGTGGGGTGTGCAATATTATTCGGCCCCTTTACTTTCAGTGCAGCAAACTCACTCCAGAGGTTCAGTAAGGATCTCTGAATGATCTATTGTTGACTGTTAATGATAAATAGAATTGACCTGTGTGTAATCAAGACTCCATGTAAATGCACCTGCTCTGCGATAGTCTCAGGGTTCTGTTTAAAGTGCAGAGAGCATCATGAAGACCAAGGAAAACACCAGGCAGATCCGAGATACTGATGTCGAGAATTTTAAAGCCGGATTTGGATACAAAAAGATTTCCCAAGCTTTAAACATCTCAAGGAGCACTGAGGAAGCAATCATATTGAAATGGAAGGGGTATCAGACCACTGCAAATTTACCAAGACCCGGCCGTCACTCTAAACTTTCACCTCAAACAAAGAGAAGACTGATCACAGATGCAGCCAAAAGGCCTGTGATCACTCTGGATGAACTGCAGATATTTACAGCTGAGGTGGGAGTCTGTCAATAAGACAACAATTAATCATATGCTGCACAAATCTGGCCTTTATGGAAGAGTGGCAAGAAGAAAGCCATTTCTCAAAGATATCAATAAAAAGTCTTGTTTAAAGTTTACCACAAAGCAACCGGGAGACACGCCAAACATGTGGAAGAAGGTGCTCTGGTCAGATGAAACCAAAATTGAACTTTTCGGCCACAATGCAAAATGATATGTTTGGTGTAAAAGCAACACAGCTCATCACCCTGAACATACTGAAGACTATTTTATTTTTATTGCACTTTCATTTTTTGCTTAAATATGACCTTATACATTTAATCAATGTATAAAGTGTTGCCCATTTGTTAATCAGACAAGGATGTGTTGTGGAGCCGGTGGTTGTCCTTGATCTTTGTACGCAGAACACCGGCTGGTGCCATCCTCCTCTCCCAGGCGTTGCCGTGGAGACAAACAACACCCGATAAGGAGCAGAAAGTTACCATCCCAGCCCAGGACCAGACTTAGACAAAGCCTTGGCCAAACCTTCGGCAGTGGCTATCGTTAAGGTCCCTTGCCACTCCAAATCACTGTCGTGACTGTAATATTTGCCAGCTACACAATGTTCGCCCCACACTTAGACCGTTGTCAGGTTCATTTGACCTACCCACCTGGCCTGGTGCTGAACTGGTAATGGATTTCACAGACAAGATCACTCCTGTTCAAGGTAAGCACTACCTTCTTGTTTTTGTTGACACCTTTACTGGATGGCCTGAAGCCTACACCTGCGCTCGCGAAGACGCCATGTTGGTAATGAAAGCTTTGCTGAACCACTGGATTCCAACGTAAGGTTTCCCTGCTCTCATCCACTCGGACAACGGTACACATTTCACATTCACACACCTAGCTACTGTAGAGAAGTGGTTAGGGTTAACTCACAAGTTTGATTGTGTTTATCACCCCGCCAGTCAAGGCTCAGTTGAACACACAGTATGAATTGCACGTTGAAGGAAAAACTGGCTAAAATATGTACCTCTTCCAGCATGAATTGGGTTCAGGCTCTTCCTCTTGCTCTAATGTCTGTGAGACAAACTTCTTCTTTGGCTATCCTGCCAGAAGACACACATCTCGTGTGCGGCAGATACCTAGATAAGACCCGGACATCTGTACTGCACATTCCTTTGTAATAAATCCATTTGCTGGTAACTTTTTCTTATCGTTGGTCATATCTTCCTCAACTCGTGAACACGCGTAGGGTCCAAACTCGCAAATCCCTACAATTTGGTGACCCCGACCATAAGTCGAGAGAGGTAGACGAGCGTTGGCCGTCGACAGATGAGATAAAGAGAGACATATGAGAAACACAAGAGTGTTATACGGACAAGTCGAGGGTGGCCGTCTGTACTTCTGACTTCTCCAGCTCGCGACCAAATCTAAAGGTAAGCAGAAGCCCTACAATACCATCCAAAGTGATAGAGACATACCCCAAGCAAGTTGTAGCTGTAATTGCAGCAAAAGGTGGCGCTACAAAGTATTAATGCAAGGGGGCCAAATAATATTGCACGCCCCACTTTTCAGCTTTTTATTTGTTAAAAAAATTTTAAATATCCAATAAATTTCATTCCACTTCACGATTGTGTCCCACCTGTTGTTGATTCTTGCGAAAGGTTGAAAAGTTCAAGGGGGCCGAATACTTTCACAAGGCACAGTAAGAAGTGGGACACTGAAAGGACTAAGGAGAGGAGAAGGGAATAAAAAGGGGTATGACAGAGGGCAGGTAGAGGTGGCAAAAAGGAGAAAAGGATCTATAAAGGCATGGTGGTGAAGCTGGAAAGCATTGGCCTCACAGTTTTGAGGACCCAGGTTCAATCCCAGTCCTCCCTGTGTGGAGTTTCCATATTCTCCCCGTGCCTGCGTGGGTTTTCTCCAAGCACTCCTGTTTCCTCCCTCATCCCAAAAACATGCAACATTAATTGGACACTCTAAATTGCCCCTACCCTCCCTCCTGCCCGTTGACAGGTGGGATAGGCTCCAGCACTCCCGCGACCCTTATGAGGATAAGCAGCTAAGAAAATGGATGGATGGATGGATGGATGGATGGATGGATGGATGGATCTATAAAGGTTGGTCAGACAGAGGGATAGCGAGGGGAGGGATGTGCAGCACGTTAAGGTGATTGAAAACAGAGATGGAAATGTGTTCACAGGTGTCAGTAATGTGCTGGATGGATAGAATACTTTGAGTTGTTGATGAATGCGGAAAATGGGGGAGAAAGAAGAGTGCAAGAGGCAAGTGTGATGGACCAGGTTGTAGCAATGATTTGTAAGTGGGGGATTTAGAAAGGCACTAATGAGATGAAAAATGGAAAGGCAGTTGGTCCTCATGACTTGCATGTGGAGGTATGGAAGCATCTAGAAGAGGTGACAAGTTTTTGACAAGCTTGTTCAATAGAATTGTAGCAGGTGAAAAGATGCCTGAGGAATATTGGAAAAGTGTGATGGTGCACATTTAAAAAAAAAAAAGGGTTATGTGCACACCTGTACATATAAACGAATACAGTTTATGTATCACAGAATGTAGTTATCCAAAAGAGTAGTGGAGGCTTGATTTAGGACAGTAGTGAGTAAGAACTATGTTAAAATAGTACAGGACATCTATGAAGGCAGCAGAACAGTGTTGGGGTCTGCTACAGGTGTGACAGAAGGTAGTGGAGGTGGGGTAGCATCGGACCAGCACTGACCCACTTCTTGTTTACAGTAGTGATGGATAGGCTGATAGAAAAGGTTAGACTGGAATCTCCGTGGCCCATGAGGTTCATCGATGACAATGTGGTCAGCGAAAGCAGGGAGCAGGTAGAAGAACAGTTAGAAAGCTGTATGAATGCACTGGAAAGGAAATGAATGAAAATTAGCCAAAGTAAAAAATATCTGTGCATGAATGAGATGGGTGGAGAAGAGGTAGCAAGGGTGGACTTTAAATACTACAAGTAGACAGTCTACGGCAATGGTGAGTGTGGTAAGCAAGTGAAGAAATGGATCCAAGCAGGTTGGAATGGGTGGAGGGAGGTGTCAGATCTGTTATGTGACAAAAGAGGCTCTGCTAGAGTGAAGGCCTGCTAGAGTGAAGGCGAAAGTTAATAAGACAGTGAGAGGCCAGCCATGATGTAAAGATTAAAGATGGTGACACTAAAGAGACAATAGGAAGCAGAGCTGAAGGTGGCAGAAATGAAGATGTTGAGGTTCTCTTTAGGGGTGACTGGGTTGGATAGGATTAGAAATAAAATCATCATAGCGGCAGCCAATGTTAGATGTTTTGGAGACAAAGTTAGAGAGAGGAGACTTCAATGGTTAAGAGATGTCCACAGGCAAGAGAGTGGACATATTGGTAGAAGGGTGCTGAGGATGGAGCCGCCAGGCAAGACAGCTCGAGGAAGACCAAAGAAGAGGTTGATTTATGTAGTGAGGGAAGAACTGAGGGCAGTTGATGTTAGAGAGGAAGATGCATGAGACAAGCTTCAATGGAAAAAAGATGACGTGCCATGGCAATCCCTCACGGGACAAGCCAAAGGGAAAAGAAAAAGACTAAGTAATTTCTGCCAAGGAAACACTAAAGGCATGAAAAAGGAGAAAACATTGTAAGTGGAGTCTGAGGGAATCCCCTGGCTCTTAATATTAAATAAATTAAGCAATTTGGAATAGTCTGAATGGTATGACAATGTAAAATTAATTTTCTTTGCATAGTTAAATATATTTACACCACTCTAGTACATGTTTATATCGAGATTTAAGATACTAATTAAATTTGTCCTCAATTGACCATTTTGGCCTTGAGCAAGGCCCCTCTCCACTTGCACCTGATGCCTGCTTCAAGTTGTGCCACATGAATAGATCCTCCACTTTCAGCACTATCATTCTGGAAAAGGAGAAACTAAAATCAGTGTATTTCACTTTATATTTCAACATTGATTTCAAAGCATAATCCCAGTCACTCACATTTGAAAAATGTACGTGTGTGGTCAGTCATGGCCGCAGATATAAAGTTATGGGTGTCGTCCACCAGTCATGCCCACAGATATGTTACGAATGTGGGCCACCACTCATGACCGGCGATAAAAAGTTGCGGGTGTGTGTTCTGTTTGTAATTATGAGTGTACCCCTTTAAGAGCAGAGGGGGGCAGTGCCAGGTAAACAAGGAAGTAGGAGAAGGCTGAGCAGCAGCTTACGTGTTTAAAAAAACATCAGGCTGTGGTTCACTACATCGGTTTTCATGTGCTCTGAGACTGTGCGACAAGGGTGCAACTGCGCAGTGGCGCAAAACTACACAAAATAAGTGATGTCTTCCAATATCTATGCATTTCTACTCGTAACAAATTTTACGCGCGTGATTTTTCGTGTTTGACTTTGCAGATTTGCGACTGCGATGGCCCCGTAGCCGCATACGCGTCTGTCTAATCAGAGTGACTGTAATCCCAAATACATTCTCCAGGAAAATATTGGGTGCGGCTATTTTCTGTTTTTTATTGGTCATTTCTGCTAATCCCTATCATCGCTCTGTTGCTTAATACATTTAATATTAAAGCCCAAGTGTCATTCCTATAAACATTCTAAAATAGATATTGTCATGAAAAATACATAAATTATTCACTTCAATGTCTATAGGAAAAAATAAATGTGAGCTGAGAGTGCGTCATCCATGCGCGAAGTTGCAGAAGTGTCATTCTACGATATCCAAGTGGTCGCCGTATTGGCTGCATCCTCCATCCGTGACGTAACCCGGACATTCGCCAATGAAAACACGCGGTGGGCCTTAACTATGGGAGACAAACGCGACCCTTCTGACACGGAAGCTCTTTTCGAAAAGGAGAACACCACACAGCTGAGTGAAGTTACTGGGGCAATATTACACTATTGTTTCGAGCCCTCGGGGCAATATTACACGATTGTTTCAAGCCTTATTCAGATGATATGCGATCACGGCCAAACCGCATCCCCGTCCGATCCACGTCCGCGGCGGAGATGAGCCATCGCGGCTCATCGCAGCCGGCCGGTTTGGCTTATGACGGAGCCGAGCCATGCTGCTTTAGGGGGTTGTTCATAGACGCCGCACTACGCGATGAACAACACAGTCGACCCGGGGCGCTTTACTGCGCGCACGCGGCTGAGTGAGGCATTCTCGGCTGGGTTCTTCAGAGCCGCCCCCGTCCGCAAAGCCCGACACGCAGCCTTCATAGAAGCCGTGACTGCTAATGCCGATTATGTTGAACTAAACTTTCAGTGAAACATTCGTGTTTATTCCTTGACAGGCCAGTGCATTTAACTTTTCTTCAGATAAAGTTGGTCAGATCAAGAATTTTTATTGATGAAAAATTTTAAATACCATTTTATATCATGTTCAACTAATATCAGTTGGAATTGGAAATTATCATTTCTGAGTTTGAAATGCTGGTTTTCTATTTTAGGTATGCGTTTCTTTTCTTTTTAATTTACAGCTTTGTTATATTAATCCAGTAAATTATTTTAAGGTCTTTAGATTCCATCCCTAATCACACCTGCAACTTTATCTGCGGGCATGACTGGTGGACCACACCCTTAACTATAGGTTACTTGCACAACTTCAGAGCAAGTGCATTGTGGGTAAGAACTTTTTGTGTGTCGGCCATTTTGGGAGGTTGTAAACAGTTCTTAAAGTTTGTCTACATACCAGCATCGCGTTCATTGTATCTGAACTTTCTATGGCGTTTTCCAAGTATTTCAAGGATCTGTCGGCCGATCTGAAAACCTACTACAGGCAGAAAATCAGTTTATGTGAGGATCTGGACCCGTATAGTCTATCGAAGGTTGATTTTGCGACTGAAAAATGTTGGCCGAAAGTGGAATACCCCGACATTGTGAACTACTTGGCGCTTACAACCAACAGCCTTACTAACCAACAGATGAAGGCCTACAAGTCCTTGGAGGCTTACAATTACTTTGTAAACGTGTGGATTCAGAGTGTCCTCTGCAAAACGTTGTCTGAAGAAAAGGTTTTAATTGTTGCCCGAGTAAGTAACTTGTAATCACTCGGGACAGAGTGTGTAACTCACTGTTGTTGTTTCTGCTTAGCCATTATGGCATTTCAGGTCTGACAAATCGGACCGATTAGGGAAAAAGATCTATGACAAATAAATATTACACCATCTTTTAAATTTATTTGAAGGAGCCTTAAGTAATGTGACAATAATTAAAATGTACAAGGAGTAAATTACTAAGTACTAACAAATTATAGCGTGAATGTCTGAATGTAGCCCTAATAGTAATACTAGCCCTAATACAACAGTAGCGGCTTTCTATTTGTTCACATTTGCCTTACTCAAATGTCAGCATATAGAAAGCCGCCACTGTTGTATTAGGGCTAGCGTGAATGATGCCCTGGTAGGTGGTAGGTGCTAGATGCATACTCGTGTTGTTTTTAATATATATACACGGTGTATTTCCTTCTTAAAAATAATTTGACGTTTACAGACAGCAAACGCACAACACACATTCATACGTTTGTATCCTATACTGTAGATGAAAAGCCTGTCACTGGCGGCCGATTTCGATCGGCGGCCGTGTTGGATGTACATGTACATGTAGACCTATCAAACACCGTTAGTCTTGTAATATAAAACACAGCAAACAACACATACATGTAAAAAAATAGCGGTAGGAGGATATGGTCAAAGTGCAATACTAGGCTTAAACTTACCACTTATGAAGTGATCGCTGCACACACGACTTGAAACTGTGGGACGAGTGAGATCTGCACGCGAGATATTATTGAACCACTTCGCTTGCCATTTGCTCGACATTTCTTCTGTTTGGGGTCCTTGATGCATAATTATTTTCGGAAATCCAAAAAACCGTCTGTTCCCTTCTTTGCTGAACTTGTTATAGCAGCCAATAACACAACACGTGTGCACCATCGTCTCAGAAGTCAAAAAGCGAAATGAGACCTCCCAATATGGCGGCCAGAAAAAATTCTAAACGGGTGTGACGTCACCTGCAAATCACCTATATCTGCAAGCATGACCGACCACACCTGTACATTGTTCAAATGTGAGTGACTGGAGAGAATATACGAACTCCACACAGGTGGGGCCAGGATTTGAACCCCAGTCCTCAGAACTGTGAGACCCACACTCTACAGCTGCGCCACAATGCTGCCCAAACAATTAAATATATGATAAAAACAAACATCAAAAATATTTGCCATTTACTTCTTGGTGTTTTCTCACAAGAGTAGTGCACCTTTGCCTTCAAGGTAATGACAACTTTCCTAAACTGGCCGGCACACTGGCAAGACAATCAACCAGGCTAGCAGATCTAGTTTTATTACCACTGCCTGGAAAAAGTCCAATCGAAGACATTGTGTGCGGTTATGTAACTTTCTTGTCTTGTTTGATGAGTGACCCATATTTTAACGTCCCTAGCACTTAAATTAGAAACAAAGCCAAATGTGTAAGTTGAAATCTTAGTCTCGCTCACAAAATACTTAATCAGGAAAAATTGACAAATAAAAGTAGAGATCAACATTTAGATCAGGCATGTCAAACACCCGGGCCGCGGGCCGGATCCGGCCCGTTATATGATTTAATCCGGCCCAACATAAATTTTTGAGTACGTCCAACAAAAAAAAGCGAGTTTCCAGCTCATTTCTATCGAAAGTTGAGATTTTAAAAAATAAATACAAAACAACTGCTCCCTATGGCCGCTAGGTGGCAGTAGATATGTAAAAGCGCTCACATCTGGCACTGACACGAGTTAGTCACAGGAAGTAAACATTCCAAAGTGACGTGTTCAAATAAAAATAAACCGGCAGTCTTGCTTCACCATTCACCACTACTCAACAAGTTATCGGTCAACACGACCTTCCCAAAATGGTACTATCAAAAAAAGATAAGTGGACACAGAGTGCTGAGTTTTCCAGGAACAATGGACTGAGAAGTACAGTATTTATTCACAGAAGTAAATGCAAAACCCATGTGCTTGGTAAGTAATCAAGATGCAGTGTACACCGCCACACTACATTGCAGGGTCGTAACAGAGCTGTCATACAATATTACAACAGCATAAGTGCATTCAAGATGAAATTGTCATTGTGGGAGTCACAGCTATCCAACTACCACCGCACCATTTCTCTTGTTGCACAGAAGTGCGTATAAAGACACCGGACCGTCCTGATAATGATTTGGATAAACATAAAGACAACATAACAGATTTGTTGCGTGAGTTTGAGCAGAGGTTTCAGGTATTCAGTGAACTTGAGAACAAATTTGGCTTTTTTCGCTCACCATTTACAATGAAGCCTTCTGATATGCCAGCTGACATTCAATTCCGTTGCGTCAGAAAGGGCCTCCGGCGTAAAAATTGTGCCAAACATATATGTGCGTTCATCTGAGATGACACGCTGTGGCGACCCCGAAAGGGACAAGTCGACAGAAACTTACTTACTTTTTATTTACAATGCAGCCTTATGATATGCCAGCTGACATTCAACTCCAGCTTATTGACTTGCAGTGCAATTCCACTATGAAGGATAAATTTGGGTCCATGGTTTGGATACGTTTTATCAATACCTCGAACCAGGTTACCCCAAATTAACAGCCATGGCTGCAAAGGTATCCATGTTTGGGACTACTTATCTTTGTGAAAAGGTGTTCTCCGTAATGAACAAAGCAGCACTCAAGGTTAACAAATTAAACACATTGTTAAATGTGCTGCTAAGCAGGATTTCATACCTAATATCGATGGACTTGTGAAGGCAAAAAAAAAAAAAAAAAATGCCCAGTTTTAGGAGCCAGTAGCAGCAAGTAGACTACAGGAGTCAGTGAGCGAGAGAGAGAGGAAAAAAGTGTGATGTCACAAAATTTGTTTGCACTCATGAATACAGATCATAAAAAATAACATTAATCTGGTTTGATATTAAAGACAAACAATATTGTGCAATATATTCTCAGATTCAAAAGGTCCAGCCTAGTAGTTTGATCTGATGTAGTCTGTTATTGCCCATGCACTTCAATAGCTTTATATTTGTTTTTATTTTATTTATTTATTATTTCCATTTAGTTATTTTATTTATTTATTATTTCGGTTATTTTTTCATTTCAAAGCAGTATGACAATTGAGGCGAAAATATTTTTTTCACAGCTCCCACTTGAGTATGTTTAGTATGTTGAGTTGGTTCAGGTGTAAAACCGCATTCACTCAACTGTTAAAATAAACCAGTTAACACAATCACCGCCAAACATGAAAATATTTTTTTCCATTGTTTGTGAAGAAATGTGTTGTGCTTAGAAAAGACCCCTTGTCATCCGTGATATTAATACCTAGGGTAGGCTACAAATGTAGGCTGAATGATAAAGCTTAGTACTGAAAAACAAAGCTAAATATTTGCAGTTGACATTCTTTTACTGATCCGGCCCACCTGAGAACAGAAAGTCTGGATCCGGCCGCAGAGCCAATCTGAGTTTGACATGCCTGGTCTACAACCTCTAAACATATAAACATTATTTTTGCTTTCTCTCTGAGTTTATCACTTGATCTAACAGTTGGTTATCATTGTTTGTACCTTACTGCTCACACATTTTAAAAAAACTTGGCTCAAATTTTCTTTACCTTCCCGTGTAAGTTCCACAACTGAAGTTTCATTTCGGACCAAAAACTACCACCGTCGGCTCAGTAAACAAAGTGAGCCTACTTTCTCGGGATTCTTGAAGGTTGGTCTGCCATGAATTACATTACAGTTGTCTGCGGCTTCATTGTTGTGGTTGCTGGAGCTGACGTCTCGCGAGATATCGTGAGCCAACCACGACTTCTCGCGACATCCCTGCGTCACCATTACCAACAGGATTTACTGTACGGAAACAGCTGTAACCATAAAACCTCATCAAAATCATTAAATGTGTCTTTCAAACATACAAGATTATATATTTATAAAATATATGCATCATAATATATTATACATTTTTACGTAAATTTACGTTGACATCAAACTCCAAGTGAAATAATCACAGCATTGTCAGTCATTGAGATGTAAAGCAAACGTATAATTTTACTAATATCATTCATCTGAGATGTCACGCTGTGGTGACCCCTAACGGTACAAACTGAAAAACATTGTCGGTCCAACTGTTCAAATACAACGTAAGAAAGATCTTTCGGTTTTAAAATAAATAAATTTTTTAAAGGAATAAATTGCTAACATAAGATTTTGCTTGCCATTGTACATATCACTTATTAAAAAACAATAATAAATATAACTACAATAATAACATGAAAATATAAATTTATGAGGGAAAAATGAACAGTAAATAAAACGTATGCAAGTAGGAATACAAAATAAAAAATGGAAATGTTGCAGTACAGGTCGAACCCTCGGGCTCACGTGTGTTTGGAGTTCAGTAGATTCTCAAGTATTTTCAAGGCTTCCTGGAGCTCCTCAGTTGTTAGGCCGTTCAGCTCTAACAGCTTGTCAGGAAGCAAGTTCCTCGGCCAGCCCGTCTCCCATCGGCTGTGGCCCAGGGCGGTGTGGATGCCACGCAGCCTCAACTGCAGCCAGTCGCGGCGCTCCTGCACCTGCCTGTGCTCGCCAACGTCGTGCATGAGCTGCACCTCACTCACTGTTCTTTTCCTGGACAGAAGGTATCCTGTCATTTAGTAAGAGGACAGTTTTAAAGTTTTCATACTTGAAGGGGTTTTACCTGAGGGGCCGTCCTTCGGAGCCAATGAAGTGCAAAATGCACAGAAAGATGAAGACGACTTGACATCGAAAATTTCTCATGATGACCTTAACAACCTGATTTAAAAAAAAAGTCACGTCAAAATTCACAAATCAATGCACGTCGATTCCCTTTTGCTGTATTAGCTACATGTCTATTCTCATGTTTTTAATATATTGCATATTAATCACAGTATTTGTATTTCAATGTATTTGTAAAATTTTTTCTAGGCAAAAATGGCACATTTATAGGCCTAATGTGGATCAGCATTTATTAGGCAGAATGAGTTCAACATACCTGCTGTGGCCTGTCCTGACTTTGAAATGTATTAGGCAAGTACAATAATAGTTGAGTGGTGCTTTGGTTGATGGAGATGGCTCTCAGTGACAATATAAGCACTGGGCTGGAGTTCTTTTTATACCCAGTTGGCTCAGCCATTGATGACTTGCCGTCATTATGGCTGATGATGTCACGCCATTGCTAATGGAAGGAGAGGAATGACAAAACCTCTTCTTTGCTTTGGGCTTTCGCTATCCTTATACCAAACCAAAACACCCCCCCCCCCACACACACACGCGTGCACACACTCACGCACACACCAAAAGCACAACGTTTTGGCGACCAAAATTCCAAACCTTGATGGGAATGCTTCCATTTCACAGGCCAACATTCAACTTGTCCTTCTAGTGATAGTTGTAGGTATTTTGTGTTTTTTCATGGATTAAATATATACATTTTCCCATCAACCAAAACGTGACACAAAGCTCTTCCTTTCCTTCCACGTGGGCTTGCCATTTCAATTTGTTCACACCCGACCTTTTAATCTGACTCTTAACCTTCCACACAACAATAGTTCCCACACTTGGATGGATTTATGAGTGCCTTTGACCATGAGCAAGTCTCCCTGGTTACATTGGGTCTTTACCCAAGAATTGGCATTGTTTAAGGTGTTTGCTTCCCAAAAAGGAGCTTTTACACTGATCTGACGTCAGAGAATATGTCCTGAATCAAAGAGTATATAGAGCTTTGCTGGTGGCGTCATTGGGTAATCCTGTAGTTCGTCACTCTCTTTATAAATGTCTCTGTGTGTGTGTGCGTGTGTATGTGTATGTGTGTGTGTGTGTAAGCATTGCAATAATGTAGTGGTCACAGAATATACTTACAGTACAGAAAAAACTATTGTATTATTAGCACTACCTGACAAGATGCAGGGAATTTAGCTTTCTTTTTATTTGTTGAAGAACAAAAGAAAGACGTATTAAGATGTCAGTGATATACCTATAAAGTATTCCAATAAATACACTGAACATTTTTTTTTAACTGAGGCTCTTAGTCCTTAGCTCATTTATTGTGACATTTCCTGCAAAAACACAAAGATTTACTTACTTATTTACCAATTTGGCAACAGAATGAATATTTTTTTTAACTTAACTTCATATACTTTGCGACTACAAATACATGACAGTACATTGTCGGACCAATCAATGTTGCCAGAGTACAGCACACAAATAATTGTGCTGCTGTCTTTGTACTGTATTCATGTATTGTAGTTTTTAATGGTAAAGACCTGATTCACTGAATTTCCTTTTGAAAATCAATTAATTTTATTGATATAAGTATTTGAATTATCGGGAGTTTTTAGCCATCAGAAGGTCATGATTGTTTCTCAGAAAAAAAATATTTCAAAGTGATATTTTTCAAACTTTCAATGCCATGCAAAGTCTTTAACGCTAGATGTCCAACATGTTGTCTGAAGAGGGTAGGCACGGAAGAAGAATGGAATTGAACTCTGGACCTCAGAACTGTGAGGCCAATACTTTACAGTTGCCCCACCGTGCCACCGATAGTATATACTGTATAATGTAATATTATATATCATATTAAATATAATGGGAGGCACAGGTGAACAACAGGTTAGAGTGTTGGCCTCAGAGTTCTGAGAACCCGGGTTCAATCCTGGCTATGCCTGTGTGGAGTTTGCGTGTTCTCCCCCCTGCCAGTGTGGATTTTCTCCGGGCACTTTCGTTTCCTCCCACATCCCCAAAACATGCATTGATTGGAAACTCTAAATCAGTGATTCCCAAACAGTGTGCCAGGGTACATTAGTGTACCGGTTAGAGCTCTTCATGTGTACCTTGGGAAGTTATCCAATTTTATGTAATTGGTAAAAAAAAAACATTTATTTCCAAGAAATAATGTATCTTTATTCATCTATTTATGCCAGTGAGGCACAATGACAGACAGAACAAAAAAATCCTCTTCTATTAGATGGCAGGAATTACATAGAGTAATTAATCTATCCATTTTTGGTGACATTTACTTTTGTTGGTGTACTGTGGGATTTTTCAATTGTAAAATATGCGCCTTGGCTCTATAAAGGTTGGAAATCACTGCTCTAAATTGCCCTTAGGTGTTACTGTGAGTGCGACTGTTGTCTGTCTCTATGTGCCCTACAATTAGCTAGCAACCAGTTCAGGGTGTACCCTGTCTCCTGCCCAATGATAGCTGCAAGAGACTTCTTTACTCCTGCGACCCTCGTGAGGATAAGCGGCTCAGA
This sequence comes from Syngnathoides biaculeatus, assembly GCF_019802595.1. Lineage (NCBI taxonomy): Eukaryota > Metazoa > Chordata > Actinopteri > Syngnathiformes > Syngnathidae > Syngnathoides > Syngnathoides biaculeatus. The sequence goes on along the minus strand of NC_084645.1, from coordinate 6,861,408 downwards.
AAATAGATGGATGGATATATACACATAAATAATAGTAGTAAATGATAATTGATAAAATACCTGAACCTCGGTACCTGATTATCGAAGCAAAGCAAAACAAAAACAATTTTATTTATAGAGTGCATGTGCCAAAAAGAGTGCATGTGCATAATGAAAAGGATTTGAATACAAAGAAATGAAACATTTAAAACTGGGGGGGGACACAACAAAAATTACAATATATATATATATATATATATATATATTATATATATATATATATATATATAAATGGAAAATAAAAGTAAAATTAAAAACAGCATACAGTGTAAGAAATAAAAAAAGTGGAAATACTGCACGAGAAAAAGAATTTTTTCAATCTGTATTTAAAAACATTCACATTTAGGGTTGATGTCACCTCTGTTGGCAATTTATTCCATTTGTGTGCAATAATAATAGCTTAATGCTACTTCACCATGTTTGCTTTGGATTCTGCGCTCCACTATATGAGCTGAGTCTGTCAATCTCAGAGCTATACTGCATTTGCATTCTGTAACCATTTCTTTCATGTATTCAGGACCTAAACCATTTACTGATTTATAATATATTTTTATCCCGGACACACCTGTGTAGAGTTTGCATGTTCTCCCCGTGCCTGCGTGGGTTTCCTCAGGGCACTCCGGTTTCCTCCCACATCCCCAAAACATGCAACATTAATTGGACACTCTAAATTGCCCCTGGGTGTGATTGTGAGTGTGGCTGTTTGTCTCTATGTGCCCTGCGATTGGCTGGCAACCAGTTCAGGGTGTACCCTGCCTCCTGGCTGATGACAGCTGGGATTGACTCCTGCAACCCTTGTGAGGATAAGCGGCGAAGAAAATGGACGGATGGATGGCTGTTTATGCGGGTACCAGAATGTTTAGATATGTATATAGTATTTGTACTTTGCATAGTTGAGACAAAAGAGGTATTCAGTTAAATATTTAATTATAAAAACCTTATACAGTAAACCCTCTCTACTTGGCACTTCACCTATTGCGGCTTCACAGCGTCATGTTTTTTTTTCACCCTTTTCCCGAAAAAAAAAAAAAAAAAAAGGCCGGATCAGAATACAAGTACAGTACGCACTATACTACGGGGGAAAGCGCATTGATACATTGTGCCATCCCCGGCGCGACGACATGGACCAATGAACCACTTAAAAAAAAAAAGCCAGCATACTTTACGTACTGTAGCGGGAAGGCGCATTGATACAATGCGATTGATAATCCTTGGGTGATGTCATCCCAAATGACATGGACCAACCAGAGCATGTGTGGATTTACTATCTCGTGAGCTGATTAGCTGCGCATCATCAAAGGTAAACATAGCAACTCTCACTCACTTCCTCCTCTTCCTTGAGTGTGCGCATTAACATCACTTCATACAGTACATACGATAGTTCACAATGCCGCCAAAGCGCTTTGAAACAAAGACACCAACTCCCCACCACGATGTTCTGCAAAATAAAACCATCTGCTGCACCGTCAGCACCTAGACTAGTTAACCCAAATGACGTGCGTACGAGGTTGTACATTATGTAAATAAAGATTTAACGTAGACACATAATTAACATTGCCACACATGATGACAGTCACATGGTCTTTGTACGGCTTGAAGCCTGGCCTCTTCACTTCCTCCCTGAAGACCAATGTGCGTGAAGGCATCCATATAAAAAAAAAGGCCTGTTTCATTCATGTCGAAAACCTGCTCAGGGAGGTGCTCTGCCTCACTGATGAGGTTCGGAAAGTCTTCTTCCACATGATGATGAGCAGGATCATTGCGGAGTAAGCCTCAACATATAGAGGCACGCTTCTGAGGGCGTAACGGTTTTGAACTTGGCTTGCCAAAAAGCCTCGTCCTCGAAGGGGTGAATCGCTCCTAGCATCACTATTACTGGCTTGAGGTCCGTTTCTTCCCTTTCTTCAGCATCTTCATCATCGTCACCAGCCAGGATTTGATCATAAATAATACAGCCAATCAGCTCACGAGATAAATCCACACATGCTCTCATTGGTAGATGTCACGCCGGTGACCATTCATGCAACTTGTATCAATCTTCCCGCAATATGCCAATATGGCTTTATTTTTCCAAGTTTATTTTTTTATGCTTTTTTTTGGGGGGGGGGGGGACGCGAAGCACTGAATTCTGAAGAAGTGAGGCGTGACGTAGCAAGTTAACCCTGTCACGCTATTTAGTGATGCATCATGGAAAATAGCATTGAAATAGCCTGCTGATGCGTCAATGGTTATCGTCTGATAGTTTCATAAGAATATCCACAAAATTAAGAACGTTATGGGCATTTCATTCAGTAAAATACATTTCGATCAGAGAGTCCCCTTTAATACGTTTGTTTGTTCTTAACCTATCACATTGATCTTGGATGTGACATTGGAAAGCTTATTTCAAGGTCTATAAATAAATTATTAGATAAATTCAAAAAATAGTTATCAATTTCAGCATCAAACCATTTTGAAAATAACCCTAACCCTATCTACCCACTAAAACTCACATTGAAAACAATAATAACATTTTAGTTAACGAAATAAAATGAAAATGAAAACGTTTTGAAAAAAAAAGTAACTCAAACTTTCTGTATGGGCATGCCTTTCCTCAACCTGCTGCGCACCTCCTTCTTGTTTGTACTGATTAGTGTTGCGATGTAGTGGCACGCGTCTGGTCTGGTCCTTCGCCAGATTGTTGTATCTTGATGTAACATTCCCGCTATTTCTTGTTCATGTCTTTGATCCTTTGTGTATCGAACATTTCCTTGTAGATGACCTTGCCTCTTCGCCTTGTGATTCTGAGACTGTTGACTGTTTGGACTGCCTGCCTGTGTATCGACGATGGATCGAATAAATACGCTCCCCAAACTGTACCTGGTCTCATGAGTCATGCATCTTGGGTTCAGCCTTGAGTTCGGGTCATGACACTAGCCCTGCAAGTGGCTGGCTACCAGTTCAGGGTCTACCCCGACTCTTGGCCAATGATAGCTGGAATAAGCTCCAGCATTCCTGCGACGCTTGTGTGGATACGCGGCTCAAAAATGGATAGATGGATAAATCAAACTACATTTGGTGTTTATAAAACTAATTAACCCGAACTATAATTATAGCAAAAATGTCCTTAATTTTTTGTCTTTGTCAATTAATTTCCTACGCAATCTTTCGGGGTTAAGGACAGTCGTTCAGGAATTTTAGATCCTTTACTTTGTCGGCTAGAAATGACATAGTAGATGACCAATGAAAGGTGATGTTTCAGATTTCGTGGATTTATACAGTACCTGGATATGATTTGTGGACAAGTGTTCATCTGTTCATTGGTTAATACTTTTTTTGTATTTTTTGTGCTGGGATGGTGGACCAGCTGTAGAGCGTTGGGCTCACAGTTCTGAGGACCGGGGTTTAAATCCTAGCCCTACCTGTGTGGAGTTTGCATGCGCTCCCCATGCCTGCGTGGGTTTTTCTCTGGGCACTCTGGTTTCCACCCACAACCCATAACCATGCATTCATTGGAGACTCTAAATTGCCCCGAGGTGTGATTGTGAAGGCGACTGTTGTCTATCTCTATGTCCCCTGCGATTGGTTGTCAACCAGTTCAGATTATACCCCGCCTCCTGCCTGAAGATAACTGGGGCAGGCTCCTGCACTCCTGCGACTCCTTGTGTGGTTAAGCAGCTCGGACAATGGATGGATGGATATGTCTATATATAGAGAGAGATGCGCCTGAAATCTCACCAAACCAAGCCTTTATTTCCAAACCTTGTCAAGTATCTTTAGTTTATATTTAGTGGGCTGACGAGTTGCCACAATTTACAGCCAGCAGAGAATGAAAATAAAATGCACAACACTGCCATCTTCTCTGGATACTTGAAATTACAGCTATTGTTGGGAGAATCATACCTGCTTTTTCAGTGCACTGTCGCCACTTGTCTTTTAAAACAAAAACCGTGATAATCGTTGTAATACTAGTTTAAAAAAGACCACGAAAACATTTCTGTTTACCCTTTTTATTTCATCACGTCTTTTGATTCGGTCTTTAAATGTTGGAGATAAAGCCGGAAGTAAATTGTAAATTACATTATGCTCGTGAACGCAACTCAAGCGCGGCAATGTCGTGGGCTCTTTTGATAAGGACTTGAAGTAAACTTTCTGCTACATATTCAGGTAACCTCATCTTTTCGACACAGTTAAACATTACAGTATGACCATCAAATGCTTATACAATGAACGAGTATTGGTGTCGGGAAAAAAAGTGTTAAATTGTGGCAAATACAGATATTTTTTTCACTCATGCTGGATTCATTCGACCGTCGTCGATTTAGGTTAGCAAGGCTTTAAAACACGAGTGTAAATTATCTTCGTCGAAGTATTGTATACTGATTCCGTGCATGTTTTTCTTTAACTAGACTTATACGTTCTACCCGTGAAGTCACTGCTGGGCTTTTCTTGAAAATACAAATGCTGTACAGTACTGTGAAGAAATAATGAAATCCGTGACTTTTCCATCAGCCTCAATTAAAAACTAGCCTACAGTACATAATCTACTCGTGCACTGGAACGTAACCGTTTTCATAAGAACCTCTTTTTGTTTAAATAAAGCAAACCTGTTACAACATGACATGTTGTTGTGTTATAATTTTTAGTAGGCCAACAAATGGGAATTAGCCTTGTGTAATATAGTCAAACATTTGTTTTTATTTGACAGTGCCATGTCAGAAGAGATGGACTACATGTTTTGGGAGTCGTTGATTTCCCCTGGAACAAGTAAAAAGAAAAAAAGTGCAAAGAGGAGAAAAAATGGGTCAAAAAGAAAAAACAATATAACCTTAGACGTAAATGGCAGCATTCCCAAGAAAAAGAAAAACTCCACATTCAAAGATGTAATCCAGTCAAAGAAGGACAAAAAGAAGAGAAAGAAGAAGTTATTGGATTTACATAGTTTACTTGGCAGCAGTGACACTCCAGTGCCGGCTGAAACTAAAGCTGACATATCAAATCTGCATGACAGTGCTCAAAAGCAGAGGTCAGATCACTTACTTCAGGACTCCAAGAAAGAAGGGCAAAGAAGAAAGAAAGTGGCATTTAACTTGACACATGAATATGCCCGTGTCAAACGTCCCAATTTTTCCTCTGCACATCCCAAGTTTCCAAAAGAGTGTAAAGACTTGAAGACGGTTCCTATGAGCAATTGTGAAAGATATTCTTTGGTCAGGGAAGTAGTACAATATCAATCTCAACTACAAGAAAAAGACATTTGTTGCGAAGATAGCAACAGTCAAGACTTGTTTATCACCCAGAAGACTTTCAGATCATCCTCCTCAGACTCCAGTGCGGAAGACAGTTACAAAGCTATTACTCGAGTTTCACAACAAACACAAACATTACACAACTCTTGGGACCAGATAAAATACCAAGACAGTGATTCTTGTCAGCCTCCCAGAAAAAAGAAGCAGCACCAGCAGACAGCAAAGGCAAGTAGTGAGGTGAAGGACAGATTACGCATCCGAAAGAAAAAACAATCCTTTCAAATAGAAAGAGCAAACTTCACTGGGGAGAAAGCTACTTCAACTTTTTCTCAATCGAGTCCTAATATGATGACTCTTTGCATGGATGAGTCAGTAGTAGCAGATAGGTCACCAAAGGTTGCTAAGTCAAAGCAGTGTCACTGTGAGGAAATCCAGCAGGCTTTTTCTTGCTCTCTCCATGCTCCCCTCAAACCCAAAGCATGTACTGCCACACAGACAGAAAACTTCTTCACTGATCACGTTTCCTCCTACTTGGCTTTCTTGAGAAAGAGAAGACTGGCTTCAGATTGCGACCTTGTTAAGCCTTTGGACCTGAGCTTGCCAAAAAGGGCCAGGAAAGACCTTGGATGGGCTGTGAAGGAGTCAGTGAGTGAAGTCCGAAAGGATGAGAAGTGCTGTGAAAGTGGTGTGCCACCATTCCCCAAAGACATCAATGCACCATCATTCAGTTCTTTAACCATGAAAAACCCAGAGGTGGAGAAAAGGGTTGCTGTTAGTGATAAGCGGAAAGGAAAGACCACCATGAGTCCTCTGACGCAGTCAGACCCCAAGTCGGGAGACACGACGACCTTCACCGACTGCAATGATCCACCGTGCCGAAGCAAAAAGGTTGCCCTGCACCAGGTGACAACAACCTCCGTCCTCATCTCCACTCATTGAGGCTCATGTTCTTAGACATGGAAAGCGCAAAGTGAAAGTTAGGAATTTCATACTTTTTCACACAGCAGCAAAACTTCAGTCTAACTGACTAGGGGTCAGCGATTGTCCGTTACAGTGTTCCCTTGCCTGTTCGCGGTTCACCATTCATGGCCCCGCATATTTGCGGATTTTGCTCTCAAAGTTTTTTTTCATAATATACTGTATTGTAATGACCATAAGGTGTGCTTAGAAGTCTTAAATTCTCTCCTAAATATATGGGGCATATATGTCTTATGTGTATGCTAAGTTCCAAAATCCAACATTTGTTCTTTGACTAGCACACTACACCTGAACACACCAGTTAGATTGTTAGCATGCATGCTAACATGCGTTTTAGCATATATGTAAGCTACCATACGATGGTGATCCCAAGACTGTGCGGAACAATTACAATTTTACATTTGTAAGCAGAAGAAGATCACATTGCTCCACAAAATGACAGTATAAGCAAGTCGTTACTCAAGATGTTCACACTCATGGTGTCACGTCAAAACTACGATGATCACACCCAGCACAGCACACAGAATAGCATAAACAGCAAATAAAACAAAATTATAACTGAAGTAATGGCACGGTGGAACAGCTGGAAAGCTTTGGCCTCACAGTTCTGAGGTCCTGGGTTCAATCCTGGCTCCACCTGTGTGGAGTTTGCATGTTCTCCCCGTGCCTGCGTGGGTTTTCTCCAGGCAATCTGGTTTCCCCCCCACTTTCCAAAAACATGCAACATAAATTGGACACTAAATTGCCCCTAGGTGTGATTGTGAGTGCGACTGTTTGTCTCTATATAGTCCTGCGATTGGTTGGCAAACAGTTCAGGGTTTACCTCGCCTCCTTGCCGTTGACACCTGGGTTGGCTCCAGCACTCCCACGACCCTTGTGATGATAAGCGGCTAAGAAAATGGATGGATGGATGGATGACTAATATTAGAGATGGGTACCTTCTATTTGACTTGAGGATCTGCCCCTGCAGCACTAAGGACCTCATTAGAGCTGCAAAGCATGCTGGGAGGATGTAAATTCCGTTTAAAGTGCATGTTTTGTGTCAATTATTTCTTCAGCAATTGTTTATTTATTGTATTATTTGCCAGAAATTCTATTCTGTTTGCTGTGGTATGATAATTTCAGTTTTTATGTGACACCGTGAGTGTGAATATCTTGAGTAATGATTTGCTACACTGCCAGGATGTGGGACAATGTAAGCTTCTTCTGCTTACAAATCTAAAATTGAAATTGTTCCTCATTGTCTCATGAGTGCCAAAATATGGTAGCTTATAGACACACTAAAACACACGCTAACATGATTGCTAACAATGTAACTAGTGTTGGACTAGTCACACAATAGCGATTACAAATTATGGAACTTGTTGTGGGCGGCATGGCGGATTGAGCCGAAAAGCTTTGGCATCACAGTTCTGAGGGTTAGGCTTTAATCCCGGCCCACCTGTGTGGAGTTTGCATGTTCTCTCTGCCTGCGTGGGTTTTCTCCGGGCACTCCAGTTTCCTCCCACATCCCAAAATCATGCAACATTAATTGGAGACACTAAATTGAATGACCCTTGTGAGGATAAGTGGCTAAGAAAATTAATGGATGGAACTTGTGCACTTGGTGTGTTCTCCATTTTGCAGAAAATGTAAGACTTCAAAGTGCACCTTATTGTTGGAAAAATATGGTGCATATACATTGATATATTAATACTGCAGTCACTCACATTGGAAAAATGTATGGGTGTGGTCAGTCATGCCCGCAGATATAAAGTAACAGATGTGATCCACCAGTCATGCCTGAAGATAAAGTTGCAGGTGTGATTAGGGATGGAATCTCAAGACCTTAAAATAACTTACTGAGTTGTTATACCCGAATATGTAGTTGTTACTTAATACCATAATCATAATTTATTGACATTGCACTGAGGCAGACACTTTTAAAGAGGTCAATAGACATTTAATTTCAAAACTAGGTTTTCATATAATCAAATCAGATCTAAGACATCAATAGACATTCAATTTCAAAACTAGGTATTCATATAATCAAATCAGATCAATAGATCTTGGGGGAAAAATCTGGGCACCCCTGAGTTACATTAAAAACATTTCTGGGATATAACACAGGTAATGTGTCAGTATCTAACTATAATAAGTATGAGATTGTGATTTACTTTGACTTGATCTAAGTTCTAACGTTAGACTAGTCAGTCCATATAGTGAAATGCGAAAGGTCATTTTCTCCCGTGGTACACAATATCTTGAAGTTGAAAACGTTTCCCTTCTATATGCTTTGGGAAGATATAGATCATCTACTGCTATCTTTCATCAATGGATTGACAATAGATACCACCGTAAATTACACTAGATTATGAAAGAATGGACAGATTTACCAATTTATTTTTGACAAAAATCTGCTGCCATCTAGGAAGATGGAAATGAAACAATGGTGGACATTATAGTGATCCAAAACATACTTCCAATGTTGTTGTTGTTGTTTTCCTTTCGGCTTGTCCCTTTCGGGGTCGCCACAGCGTATCATCTCAGATGAACGCATATATATGTTTGGCACAATTTTCAGACAAAAAAAGCTGTTAGAATGGCCCAGCCAATCATCTGACTTGAATCCAATTAATAGAAGGAGCTGAAATTCAAGATCCACAAAAGCCCAAAGAACCTTCAAGATTTGAAGACTGCTTGGGTGGAAGAATGGCCCAGAATCATACCAAACCAATGCATGCAACTAGTTTCTCCATACATGAGACATCTCGGAGCCGTCATTGCTAACAAAGGCTTTTGTACCAAATATTAAATAACTCAGTGATGAAATTCCTCCGGATTTTCCCAGAATTCCAGATTTTTAAATTTTCATGAAAATTGCTCCTGAAAATTGAGGAAAAATTGCCTAAAATTAATCCGGATATTAGTTGACAACATTGAGCAAATGTTTTTGAGTTCGTTGTTTTGCTTTCACGAGCATAGGCATGTTGAGGCACTAACACTAGTAACAGTAATGCCCCTCCTCCCGCATTCTCTCAAGACATGGCTTATTTTGTGTGGTCTTGACATTAATTTACATGTTTATTTCAGAAACATTAACTGAACGAGCCTGCTCCAAAACAACCGGTATTCACCCGGAAACAGGAAATGCAAGTTAACCCAGGGCTCGCACGCGTCCCTAAAAGTCCCTAAAAACCCCAAAATTTTCGAAGGTGCATTTAGGGGCTCCTAAAAGTCCTTAAAATCTGCGAAAACCGGTCAAGCCCCTAAAAAGGCCTTAAATTATAAAAAATCAAAGGGAGGACCTCTACCGCCAAAATTCTCCCGAAAAAAAAAGATTTTTTATTGAAAAAAATAGCGATCCGTCTTGCGTCTAAAACAGCCGGAAATTGTCAACGGAAGTCACCGCGTTGACAACGAGTCGCCATCTTGTCGTTGATATTCCATTGTTCGTTTCCGTGAGTCGCCATTTCACTTCGTCTTCGTTACGTCTTTCATTGATCCAACTTGTATCATGGAGAAGTGCATTTTTCAAGATGCTTGGGTTGAAAGTAAGGAGTTTGGAAGCTGGGTGTGTTGAGATGCAAAAGATCGGCACATGTTTTACTGCCATCTGTGCAAGCAGAGCTACCAGCTAGGAAAGATGGGCGTCAAAGCGCTGGAGTCGCACCGGAAAAAAAGGAGACACGCTGATTTGGCGAAGACTCTCTCATCTTCCGTTGGTATGAATCTGTTTCTAAAATATAAAGGTAGTGAAGCATCAACTTCAGGCAGTGGTACTAGCAGTGCATGCGCACCTACAGTTGTCCAGCCATCGACTTCAACCAGCCAGAAGTCAGGCTCTATGAACGTAGTTCAATACACGAAGGTGGACTCGTTAAAGCCAGAGATCGTGTGGACTTTAAAAGTGATCTGCAGCCATTACAGTTACAAATCTTGTGAAAATAATTCGAAAGTGTTTGCAGTCATGTTCCCAGACAGTGACATTGCTAAAAACTACCACTGTGGGGAAAGGAAGACTTCGTACCTGGCTACATTTGGCATCGCTGCCCACTTTTCATCTCTACTGCCTCAAAGCCAAAAAAGCCAGAATAGAGACTGACATATCTACGCTTATTGAAAAGGCTGACAGGCTGTGTGAGCAGGCAGAAGAAAAGAGGAAGCTGAGGTTTATCACCGAGCCCAATGGACTCAGAGGCAGAGCAAAGGACAAGAGAGCTTCTTTGGCACCTCTGCAGCAGCAAATAGAGGAGGCACTGGGTAGGCTCAAGGAGCTAGAGTAGGGGTGCTGAAACAGACATCAGTAGAAGACATTTGTGTATATAGTTGCAATTGTAGTTAGAATCTGTTTTTCTGTAGACTGTTATGTGAAGACGTTGACAATGGTCATATCAATGAGAACTACCACAAGGGGCGATAGGTGATCACTGTCACAGGTACTTAGGTACTGGAACCTTTGATGAACCAAGAACAGCCGATGGCACCATTGGGTGAGTCTTTTTTCCTTATTCTTGATTTCCCACGATGGCCCTAAATTTTTTGTGTCGGCACAAAATTTTTTCCGTGTCAGCCCTAAATTTTTCGTGTCAGCCCCTAAGAATGGCCTTAAAAAGCTCTTAAATTCTTTTGGGTCCGACTGAGTATGAACCCTGTAGCCGTACGGAGCATGTACGAAAGCGCATGTTCAGAACTACTTCACGTAATGCAAGCGCGTTTACGTCGAAAGTCATCAACAATATGAGCCATGTCAAAGGAAATTCAGTTACACCAGGGGTGCTCATTGCGTCGATCGCGGGGCAGTGTGACGGCGTAAAAAAAAAAAAAGCAAAAAAAAAACTTGAGACTATCATGCACTTCGTCACTTGATTCAGGTGTGGCCAATACGTCGGCGCATGCACATAAAGGCGCCTTCTCGCAAGCCGGCCTCCTATATACAGCAGTCCTGTGGTGCGTACCCCCCTCCCCCCACAACAATGCGTCATGATTGCCGACAGGAATTTTTGTTCCAATGTATCTCAAGCTTGTTGCCATGAACGCCGATAATGTCGGACTAAACTTTCAGCATTTTCAAAACATTGCGAGTACAGACCGTTCGTGTTTATTCCTTGACAGGCCAGTGCACTTAACTATTTTTCAGATAAAGTTTGTCAGATCAAGAATTTTTATTGATGAAAAATTTTAAATACCGTTTTATATCATGTTCTACTAATATCAGTTGAAATTGGAAATTATCATTTCTGAGTTTTAAATTTTTGTTTTCTATCTTAGTTATGTATTTGTTTATTTTGTTTTTAACCCTTTCTGGACCAAATAAAATTTAGCAGAGAGAAAAATCCGATACGTTCAGAAAATGATAATCTGGATTTAAAATTTTTGATTATATTAAGCCTGTTGCAAATTTGCAACCCGTTTGGTTTACAGTTGGGTTATATCAATCCAATAAGTTATTTTAAGGTCTTGAGATTCCATCCCTAATCACACCCGAAACTTTATCTGCGGGCATGACTGGTGGACCACACCTGTAACTTTATATCTGTGAGCATGACTGACCACACCCGTACATTTTTCAAATGTGAGTAACTGCTATTGCATCACACAAATCTGCTTCTGATATTTTGATTCCTATACATGCAGTGTCTCAATACGGAAGTGTCTTACCCCCCCAAAAAAAGGTCCTGTTTCACATTATTATGTGAATCGTTTCACGTTATAACATAGATTCGTTTCACATAATGTAGAAAATAATAAATAAATACATTTCACCCCTCTTTTATATATCAAACATATACTGTACATTCCTGTACATCTACCCAGATCTTCAATAATAATAAAAATAATAAAAATGATTTAAGATTGGAAAAGAAGATGCATGTTCGTCGGGCTTTGCCGAATTGGCTCTGCCAGGGACCTGAACTGGAAGTTATTGCTTCGAAACTGTGTTTCTGCAGGATGGATAGTTTGGCTCATTTAAAAGGTTTGATGAAGTTCTATTTCATGCTTGGGTTGAGACATGGAGAGATTTTGCAGTTGTTGAGCTCGGTGGATGGCCTTGTAATAAGTATGCGTATTCTCAGACGTCATTTAAAATGCATGGGACTGTTCAGAAGGATTAATCAGTTTGACCCACTGGAGGTTGCGTCATTTCTAATCGATGAGCTGGAGGGCCATGGAAAGCACCGTGGATACAAACTACACCATCTCCACTGCATCTAAACTGGGTATGTTGTGAACCAGAGCACCGTGAGACACCTGCTTAAGTTTTTAGACCCAGTGGTGTTGCGCAAAGGCGGAGAAATCGCTTGACCCGACGTACGTACGTTATCCCCGGGCCTAATTTTACCTGGCATTTTGACTCGTACTACAGCCTTTTGGTCTTTGCATCAATGGAGCCATTGATGGCTTTTCAAGGCTCATTGTTTGCCTCCATGTCAATTCAAGAAACAGCAACCGCAGGACCATCGCTGGTTATTTCATATCGGAAGAAAACATCACAGTGGCAGAGAATCCTACTCTGGAGTAGGGATATGGACCACAATGTCAGGAACTGCTTCATTCCTGGGTCGAATAATCACAGAAGATTGAAAGGTGGTGGGCCTTTTTGAGAAAGCATCATTCTCAATTCTGGATTAACAGTCTTCAGGAACTCAAAGACAGCTTCTATTGTTTACTTGCCTGAACATCATTGAGGTAGGCATCATATAAATAAGTTAAATAATTATCCATCTATCTATTTATCTTATGTTTATATCCTCCCCCCTGCTCCTTTATGTCCCCTTTCCCTAAAAATGTATATATATTTTTTTAATTCAATGGTCTATTTTTAAATGTCAATCTCTCCTCCCTGTCATCATTGCCTTCTCTACACTCCTGCCTCCTTCACTCTCAAACAGTTAACAGTATGTTTGCATGTATAATATTGAGTCAAAATGCAAAGCATTTATTATTTGTTGTTTTCACTGGTAATGAATGTTTTTTTCTTCTGCAGGAGGTACTGCAGCAAGTTGCTCATTTGTGGAATACCCACGTTATCTGTAACAGCATAATTGGACTAGCTCCAAGTGGATGTCCAAAGTTGTTGTACACCATCCATCATCTCTTTGGAGGCCAAGATAAGTTACAACCGGTCACTCATGAGGCACTGCAGGCTTGTAAACAAGAATGCCAACAGAGAGGACCATATTCTTGTGATGAGACTGTATTCAACTTGTGCTAGCGTATGACAGAAAATTTCTTTCTCTCACCCACCACAGCAGATGAGGCCATTGAGCTGTATCTTTTCCTGAGAGCAGACATACTTAAAAATGTATAAATGAATATTTTTAGGTTAATCACTACAATTCTCAGAAAAATCATCCTTCCTTCTGGTCCACACATCTTAAATTTATGGATGTCTGACAAATCATTCATCCATCCATTTTCTGTACCGGTTACCCTCACAAGGGTCCCAGGCCTGCTGCAGCCTATCCCAGCTGGCTGACCAAGAGGGTGGGTTACACACTGAAGTGGTCGCCAGCCATTACCAACGCACAGAGAGACAAATCATTTTTTCTGAAATTCTGGGATTTATATGTTACAAGAGGAATTTATCCGAATGGAGCAACAGGTGTATTAAAATTTATGACAAGTAAATGAAGGATGATCAGAAATCCAACATGTCAAGGTATTTCAAAATGTGGCGCTGTGTTGGTGAGATCATGTTTACATGACTTGTAGTTATTGAGAATGGGCACCCAATCCTCATTTTTTTTAAATTGATACTACAGGGTGTGGTGGCAACCAGTTCAGGGTGTGCTCTACCTCTCGCCTGAAATTATCTTGGGCATCAACACAGCTGTGAGCCTAGTTAGGATAAGATGTAAAGAGAATTTATGGATGATACAAAATGCATTTTTTTAAACACTTATGTCTCCAGTATGGATTGATTGAACAGTTGTTTTCTTTTATCAGAGAAGGTTATCGCCTCTTACTCAAATATTTAATTGAACTGTTGACAAATGACTAGAGATTGTTAAATTACAACTGTTTTTAAATGGACTTGTTTTTCAACACTTCTCATTTTTAAAGAAATGAAAGGTCTTCATGCCTCACCCATCATGATTACAAATACAATAAAGCAAGAATGAATATTCAGTTCCCCATTTTCAACTGTGTATTTATTTGTAATTCCATTTGTATTTTGGTCACAACATGCAGAACAGCAGTCACGAATTGTATCTCTACAAAACAGTGTATAACCAGACTATTGATTAGATTGAAAATATCAGCTTTTTTGGACTCTTTGGACACAATCATCCTTTCTCCCCCTCCTTTGTATTTCCTTATTTGTTTAGCTTCATGAACCCACCCCAACTCAACTTTCCTGGTTGGCTTTTCAGCCCGTTTGTTGTTTTTTTTTGTGTTGGTTCTTTTCTGCTTTGCAGTTGTGGACAAAAACAAATGTAAGCACAATTCAATGACAACTGCAATTTTGCTACAATCTGAAAATGTTACAAGTCAAATACTGGGGGACACCTGGAGAGGGGCATTACCAGTTGCCCGATGATTCCATTCTGTGACAATACTAGAGTCATAATTTGATTATTTTGATATGCTTATATTCCTACACTATTGTTATTTTGCAGTATATCATCTCTATTTTAAGTTATCATCTTATTTTTATTTAATTAACAGAGCAGTGACAACAAGTCTATCTGGTAGTTTATCATTTGTGTTTATACAGATACATATAGACTGCATGCATTATATGCTGATATTATACAATAATATGGCTCTTTAATTTATATAATACTGCCACACATCTGCTGGGTGTGATCCTGAATTGATTCCCCTCCCACAACTGACCTGTAAGTGGTCCTCTGTTTTTACCCAGGGACCCACATTTCCTTATTGCTACAGTCTGGAATCCTACTTTTACAATATGTAATATGAAGGAAAAGGTACGTATAAAAATAGCCACCGATTACACTTACATTTTAAAAACATTTCTTTCATACTGTAGTGATATTCACATTCCCAAGACACTGTTTCAAATAAGTTTGCCATCCCACCTAAAGCATATTGCAAGCCACGACCTTCACTAACCAATGGTTGAGCTGCCTTGTATACAGGGGATTACGTGGACTGTTTACAACAGATCCGTTCCAACTACAGCGACGTAACCTCAGTAGGAAAGTAATTACAGTAAATATTTTTACTAAAAACATTTCTATTCATAAAAATCAAACAGTGTTATTGTGCCACGTCACGATGTAGTGTATTCATATCCAAACTAATTTATTAAGTGTCGTTCGGCAATGTGGTGAACTGCTGACTCCGTTTATTGTAGCTGACTGCGAGTTGGTGACACACTTGGTTCTTGGACCACCCACCAGTTAGGAAATCATGCCCTTGACTTGAAGATTACTAATACAGCAAACAAAGCATGAATTTGAAAACATACTGCAAATAATTTATCACAGGAGTTTCCCTGGGCTAACTTGTGCTAATTTGTTTGCTAGCTAGAATAACAGAGCACAAAACTATAGGATGGTAACAATAAACTGACATGTTCTTGCTCCTTGCATTAGAGGCAATCTGAAGGTATACCAAGACTCCGGAAAAAGCTCACCAAATCCATGTTTTGTGCAACACTAAATGATGTCTTACAGAAGCGTATTGCTCCCGCCCACCCGAAACAGAAGTAATTGTCTATTGGTGGTGGGGTAAAGAGAGGTGAAATTTATTTATTTATTGTTTTCTACGTTATGTGAAACGAATCTACATTATTATGTGAAACGAATCTACGCCATAACGTGAAACAATTCACATAATGTGAATTGATTCACATTATTTTGTGAAACGCGACCTTTTTTTTTTTTGGTGTGGCAGTGTTACGCTTCCATATCTCAATGAGGTAACCAAATTACAAAAAAATTCTGTGTAGTTGTACCTCACTGCAAGCTACAATAATAACCAAAATGTTCAATGGCCTTGTTGGAAAGGATCCATAATGATAAAGGCCTCATTATAAGGTAGTAGAAGATGTGATCTTTGGCTTACGGACATGCTACCCTTAGAACGCCTGAGCTCATCAGATCTCGGGAGCTAAGCAGGTTTGGCCCTGGTTAGTACTTGGATGGGAGACTGCCTGGGAATACCAGGTGCTGTAAGCTTCTCTCCCTGGCTAAAATGCAGAGGGGTTGCGTCAGGAAGGGCATCCGGCATAAAACTGTGCCAAACAAATGTGTGTTCATCTGAGATGACATGCTGTGGTGACCCCTAACGGGACAAGCCGAAAGGAAAAGAAGATGATGTGATCTTTCCCAGCCAGTTAAGAAGTCAGGCGAGTGAACCATGAGACTGTCAGTGATATAATCCTTCCTACTTACACATCGCTACTCTGGGGCAAAAACCTCTGATGTCAAAATTTGGTCAATTTAATATTTTTTACAAATTGTTACTATTGGTCAGGCCCTACGCAAGTATTATTATCTATTTTTTCCTCTAAATCAATTGCCGATCTTAAAGGTCTACTGACACGTAAAGCATGCTTTTTAGTATGTTTTTAATATAAAAAAGGCAGCCGGAATGGACCCATCCGTTTTTTCACCACACGTCATGATGTCATATATGGATTTCTGCATCTCCCGTGATGAAAATCCTCTCGGGGCATTCGTTTTGGAGAAGAAGCAGGAAGTGATTTTTTACAGATGCCCACACTGGGGAGTTCGTGTGTTTATACCAGTTTTACTGGCGGGATAGTAGCTGTTTTTTCCTGCATGTTACCCAAAATGCCGTCTCATTGTATTGCTGGATATTGCTCGAACCCTCGGGAAGATGGATTCACTCTTCACACGTTTCCAAAAGACCCAGTTCGTCGTGAAAAATGATTGCACAGATGCAAAGGACGAGTTTTGTGGGTTGAAAATGACAGATAGGTGTGTAAAGAGCTATTAAAAAAAAATAGATGGTTGGGGATGATGTATTTCTTCTCTCAGAACTTAACAAACGATCCGTGTCATAATAACTTAATAAAGTATGTAAGTTAGGGGTGCTCAATGTGTCAATGTGCGCGGGCCACCATGGTTCACCGCTGCCGCCATGGAGGTGGATCGGGTGGGGAGGTGGTCTGACCACGTGCAGGAGGAGAAAGGGGCTCTCCCTCGCCACGGGCCACCGCTGTCTGGGTACCACCGAAGTAATTACTACGCCTGGCATGGGTCCTCCTGAGCATGCTACATACTATCATACATACTGTTTGGGAGTCTGTTGTTAGTTCGAAGTGATACACATATCTAAATATGGCTCAAAATGATCGGGTAATATTGCCCATGTCACTTCACTCAATTGTGAGATGTTCTCTTCTTCAAAAAAGCTTCTGTGTTAAAAGGTGCCTTGTAAAAATCCGAAAATCTGTTGTTCGTCTCCCATTGCAGGTGGCGCAGTGTCTTCTTAATGACGACTGTCCCAGTGTGACAGCTGTAAATGACGTTGCAGGCAAAATGGCTGCCACTGCGATGTTGAGTGAGACTTCTGAAACTTTGTGCATGAATGGCATGCTCTCCGCTCATTTTTTTCGTATAGACATTAAAGGGCTACTGTCATGAAATGGATGATTTTAATGGATGTTATTAATGAAAAAACCAGCCAATATGGGCCCATGTGTTTTTTCACCACAAAACGTGATTTTGACGTATACAGCTTTTTGTAACTCCCGCCATGAAAATCCTCTCGATGGATTTGTTTTTGAGAAGAAGCAGGAAGTGATGTAAAGGACAGTGCCCCCCCCCCGTGGACTCATTTGTTTCCATTAGTTTCGTTCCTTCGTGTTAGCCAAAATGCCCGCTCATTACATTGCTTGAACACTCAGGAGAATGGATTTAGCCTTCATAATTTTCCAAGAGACCTGGTTCGTTGTGAAAAATGGATTGCACGGGTGCAGAGGATGAGAGCTTTGTGGGTTCCAAATAACAAGTAGGTGTCTATGCAGCTACTCAAAAAAAAAGGATAGTTTGGGGCAGACCACGTAATCGGTCTCTCAATACGTAACGAAAGATCCGCATACGAAATATGTCGATTTACGTGTCGGACGGCGTCAGGCTGAAGCGCAGACGGCGGCGAATCTGAAGAACCCTGCTGAGAATGCTTCGCTCAGCCGCGTGCGCGCAGTAATGCGCCCCGGCTCGACGGTGTTCATCGAGTACGGCGGCGGCTCTGAACATCGCCCTAAAAGCAGCACAGCTCGGCTCAATTATTGCCACACCGGCTGGCTCCGATGTGCCGCAATGGCTCATCTGCGCTGCGGAAGTGGATCGGACGGGATGCGGTTTGGCCGTGATCGCATATCATCTGAATATGGCTCAAAACAATAGTGTAATATTGCCCCAAGGTCTCGAAACAATAGTGTAATATTGCCCCGGTAACTTCACTCAGTTGTGTGTTTCCGAAAAGAGCTTCCGTGTCAGAAGGGGCACGTTTGTCTCCCATGGTTAGGGTGCACCGCTTGTTTTCATTGGTGAATGTCCGAGTGACGTCACGGACAGAGGATGCAGCCAATGTGGCGGGCACTTGGATATCGTAGAATGACACTTCTGCAACTTTGCGCATGGATGACACGCTCTCCGCTCACATTTATTTTTTCGTATAGACATTGAAGTGAATAATGTTATGTATTTTTCATTACAATATCTATTTTAGAGTGTTTATAGGAATGACACTTGGGCTTTAAAGTGAATAATATATGTAGTTTTCATAACTATTTTAAAATGTATTAAGGGATGTTGGTAGAGCTTTAGGTTTTACAAATGCTGCTCTCTTTTACCAATACAATGTTAATGGTTTAATTTTTTTGCTTTCCTGGAAAGTGATGATTTTGGAGGTAAGAAGACTGCACCAGTGATGAGTTGAATTTCATACTGTCCTACAATTAATGGTAACCAGCCCAGGGCGTAAGAAACTTCTCACCCAAAGTCAGTCGGGATGAACACTTCCATGAACTATAACAGACATTAGCAAATTCAGGGGAGGAACAACTATCTATATTTCCTTGGTTACACATTTTCAAAAGATATTGAAGGAAAATGTGATGTAATTTACAACTGTGAACTTTTTTTTTTTAAATCCTTTCATAGGCATGTTATCGAGCATGCTTGTTAACGACTGAACTTTATGGTGGCTAATCCATGTCGTTAAATTGTATTGCACTTGCCCTGAATCACTCCATTTGATGTGCTCATTTTAGAATAAATAAGTGCTGAACTGTACCGGTAATTGGTCAAATAATAAGAGGGCCTCGTCTTGTTTGGTAGACACTTGGACTCATCTGACAGAATGAGCTTTTTCTCTTGCAGAAGAGTGGCTCAACAGTCTCACAATGTGACCGGTTGCAGGAAGGTCCAACGACTTTTTCCATCCATCCATCAATTTTCTATCATGCTTGTCCTCATTAGGGTCACAGGTGAGATGGAGCTTAGTCCAGCTGACTTTTGGGTGAGTCAAGGGGTACATGCTGGCCCAGCTGATAATCGCAATTTCACCCAGCTCACATCTATGATTAGTATAAACATATGCTTTGGGGAAATTCGGTGGATGTCTTGTGTATTGTTGGTGAATCAATTCTGAAACATACACTCCCTCTTGTGGTTTAAAAATAAAATAAAATTAAGTACTGTACTGAAGAAATACCAGTGACTAGATGACACGAACCATATACACTCAAATTCACACTTGGCCTGGAGTCTTGGGTCTATTAATCTACCATTATATTTTTGGAATGTTGGAGGCGACACAGTTGTTCAATCTTTTGAGCTGCATTAGTAACTGGCATGTGAAAATGTTCTTTCACTATGAAATGGAGCAGTGAGATATGAGTAGAACTTTTAAATCAAAAGTATAGTTGGTTCAAATGCATTATTTTATCCAATTGTGTCTCTATTCTTGATGCAGGCCAATCATTTCACAATAGTAACAACTCATTCACAAATTTGAGTTACTACTGAAGATGTCCTGACCTTGTTCACGTGCTAATGCATTTATCTCAAACACCAATAAGAAGAAATTGTAATATGAACGGTACAACAGTACTGAGTGATAAAATGCATTGTTTGCTTCCAGGTAAGGCCAGTGCAGATGAGGCTGAATGAGTCATTTTATTTCAAGACCAAAGGAGATGGATGTTCACCCAGGCCAGAGTCACCTCTAATGAAACTTGTTCAGGGCAGAGCGAGTGAGAAAGACAAAGGCAAAAAGGGATACTGAGCCAACCCCCCTTCCAAGTTCTCAGCATCCTGTTGTTTTATTTTCCACACTTTTCTGAAACGTTTTGCTTGGGTTGAACAACTATGGTTCTGAAAAATAATTAAGCCAAAGTAACAGACAAAAGCAACTGTTCAAGTCTTCAAATCATCTTAAAGGTCATTGTTTCTGCTGAAAAATGACTACCTACGAAATAACTTAATGTTGAAAGTTAAAATTATGTTATTGGTACAGTTTATTGTATTGAGAATATGGTATCTTTACAGAACATTAACGTGCAGCTATTATTTTTATAAAGCAAAATTAAAGTGAGTTTAACACATAAAAACGTGAAAACAAGGGACAGTCATGCTTTATCATTTTACATTTTAGCAACAAATTAATTGTGCCTGAACAGTTTAATTCCTATCCAGCTCCACAAGTGGAAGAAGACATACACGGGAATAGTGACAGGTAGCAGGAGACTGTAGAAACATAGATTGTTGTTGTTAGTGCAGCCCTGAGGAAAGTTCTCATCCATTGTAGCACAGTACAACAAACCAAAAATAGACACAACGGGGACTAGCCCGACCATCATAGACAAGGAAAACATGCTTGCAGGTGGCTGAATTACTTGAAACAAATATTAGTCATCTACTTAGTGAGTTATTAGTTTAGCAGCACCTGTTGCTCTACTTTGATGAGGAGTGCCAAATGTTGAGCTGAGGATGCAAGATAAGATGGGAAAACTATTCTTGTGCTCGTGGGTTTGAGTCTTTCTGTACGAGTCTGGCTTCCTGGGGGATCATGTTGGGGATTCCGTCTCTGATGGGGTATGCAATGCCAAGCTCGTCGTTGATCAGTTCATTGGTCGCGGATTCAAACCTGTTGGAGCATGACAAAGAACTAACCACGGGTGTTTGCTTGTGTATAAGAACCAAACCCTATGCGGAAGGTCACCTATATTATAGCCATATATATATATATATATATATATATATATATATATATATAATGGGTTTGCATAAAAATAGCAAATATAAGGGAACAATGAAAAACATATTTTACCTGAGTGGCTTCTTGGAAAGCGGGCACACTAAGAAGTCGAGCAGGGAGGTGTCACACGCTTGCTTCGTTGTGTCCTTCACATCCGAGTAGTTCCTAACTGACGTGAAAGCAGATACTGTTGCCTGTATTGAAGGAGTGTATCCCACGTTACGATGAACAAAAACAGACTGTATCAAAAATCGACCCAAAATATTTCGCAACATATCCACTTGGGAGCGTAAAACGCGTCAAAAAATTACTTCCGGAAGGTTTGGGTGTAACTCAAAAATGATTCCCATCCACTTGGGCATCTGCGTTGCAAAGTTCCGTTTGATCATTTAACTAGTATTGTCTTTTTTTTCTGCGCTCGTGCTTTAAATAACACATAAATTTAAAATGTGTTGTTTGTGGGCGGCATGGTGGAGCACCTGGTAAAGCGTTTCCCTACAGTGCTGAGGTCCTGTGTGGCGTTTGCATGTTCTCCCCCGTGTCTGCGTGGGTTTTCTCCGGGCATTCCGTTTTCCTCCCACATCCCCATAAATGCATCATTAATTGGACTCTCTAAGTTGCTCCTAAGTGTGATTGTGAGTACGACTGTTGTCTATCTCCACGTGCTTGACCCTAGACCCTTGTGAGGATAAGCAGCTAAGAAAATGGATGGATGGATGGATGGATTGATGTTGTTTGTGGCTTGGTCGTTCTCACGTTCGTACATTTGATTCAGAAAAGTTGTAAATATTTAAAAGGTTCCCTCGTTTGTCCGTGTGATGGCAGCATTGTTCCCTAGTACAGAATACAGAGAAATATGTTTTCCATCCATTATCCGCTTATCCTCACAAGGTTCACGGGAGAGCTGGAGTATACCACAGCTAGTTTCGGGTGAAAGGCAAACTAATCCCTGAACTGGTCGTCAGTCAGTCGCTGGTTAGATATCGACACCATCACTGAGCGTGAATCAATACCACACTGCCTGCACCCAAGTCAGGCATGTGTACCTAGACATCATCAGTGACCACTTTGTTTCATCAGTCAACAAATAGATGATCTCTACTTGCTGATAACAATACCGTGTTACTATTTAATTTATTTAAATATGTTTAATGAGGCAGCACAGTGGAACAGCTGTAAAGCGTTGGCCTCACAGTTTTGAGGACCCGATTCAGTCCTGTCCCTGACCGTGTGGCGTTTGCATGTTCTCCCTGTTCCTGCGTGGGTTTCCTCCCACATCCCCAAAACATGCAACATTAATTGGACACTCTAAATTGCCCCTAGGTGTGATTGTGAGTACGACTGTTGTCTGTCTCCATGTGCCCTGTAATTGGCTGGCAACAATTTCACGGTGTATCTTGCCTCCTGCCGGATGACAGCTGGGATAGGCTCCAGCACTTCTGTGATGCTTGCGAGGATAAGCAGCAAAGAAAATGGATGGATGGATCTTTAATGCCTTAAAAAAAATCACTTTGCCTTTTGGGGGTCCCTGAGTTACAACATAGTTTCCTTATTAATGCCCTGCTCTATCTGAAACATGGAAAACAACAAAGCCAACACATTGTCAGACTTTATTTGACAAAGGTTTGCAATCTCTGCGAAATATCAAGTGTTACAAAGTTAAAAAAGGCAGTACAATAAATTGGGGCTAGATTGACTGCACACTTCCCAAACTGTGTGTCTGTTTTTTTTTTCAGCTTGTCCCTTTCGCCACAGCGTATCATCTCAGATGAACGCATATATATGTTTGGCAGAATTATTACACCAGATGCCCTTCCTGACGCAACCCTTCTCAAGGAGTGGAGGCCCCAGTGGGATACGAAACCACAAACCCTGGTTTACCAAACCAGTGCTCTAACCACTGAGCCTCCACACTTCCCAAACTGTCACCAGATAATCACTGATTTGAAATCCACAAGACAAGAGAAACAGAGGAAGTCAAAATAATTTGGGCAAGAAATACAGAACTAACAACCAGAACAGGGAAGTGCTGAAAAAAAAAACACACAAAAGGTTTCCAAGAAGTAGAGCAAAGTGGAGGTCTCTTCTGCATCACCTATGCGCCACAAATAATTAATACAGTGGATAATGACACTCATTTGTCAAATATCATTCCATCCATTTTTCAAGCAAATTATCATCGTCGTGGGAGTGCTGGAGCCTATCTCAACCAACTTTGGGCAAAAGGCAGACAACACCCTGAACCAGTCGCCAGTCAGTTCCAGGGCGCATAGATCCCATCACTGAGTGGGAACTGAACCCATGCTGCTTGTATCAAAGTAAAGCGAGTGTACCACTACACCATCAGTGACCACTGTCAAATAAAAAAAGTACAGTATCAATTGAATTAACTTTAAAAGATCCATTGCAAATGCAGTCCTATCCAGGCATTAATTTCAGTGCAAAATTGACACACTTAACGATCAAATATTGTCACGGGAATTGTGTATTCATAAAAACTGTGAACAATCCATTGTTTGAGGCAAATCTTTATTTCACCCCAAAGACCACAAACCAATATTTGCTAGCAAGGAAGATCACCTTTTGACAGAATATTGACAGAAACCTGTCACGATGAGAAGCTACCAAAACCCTAGCTTACTCCACTTACTGCTTTGAGACTTGTAGACCCACGTACACGTAGCAGTTGCACTATTAGCTGTATAGTACAGCAATATGAATTACTTCCAACAAAATGACAGGTATGATACTATAGCCAGGAGCCTTTTCTTGTCTGGGTTGTTCAGTCATGAGGGGTATCATTCAGGTTTCTGGAGCACTGGTTTGAAATTACATGGACGCGGAAGAATGATGTATACAAACAGCACAGATGACGTTTATGCATGTCTGTTATTGAAGTGTCAATCAAAACCTGGTGCTTGTCCACCAACACAAACCTTTGAAGTGTGATAGTACATACAGTACGTAGAAAACGCTGTTCATATTTGAGTTCCATCCATCCCTTTTTAACCGCTTGTCTAAGTTCAGGTCGCATGGTAGTAGCTTTACAGGGACACCCAGACGTTCCTCTCCCAAGCCACTTCGCCCAGCTCCTCCGGGGAGATCCCGAGATGTTCTCAGGCCAGCCGAATGATGTAATTTGATGTTATAGACAAAGAGCCGCACTCACAATCACACCTAGGGGCAAATTAGAGTGTCCAATTAATGTTGCATGTTTTTGGAATAAGGGAGGAAACCGGAGTGCCCAGAGGAAACCCACGCAAGCACAGGGAGAACATGCAAACCCCACATAGGCGGGGATGGGATTGAACCCAGGACCTCAGATCTGTTAGGCCAACGCTTTACTAGCGGAGTCACTGTGCCACCAACAGACTTTATTAAATCAATAATATATAATTGATCACTAATCACTAAAAATACCATTCATTCAGGAAAAATACAAGTAACAATTAACAAGGGCTGAGGCTTACTGTACTTTCAAAGAAAGCACCCAGACAAACATGACTCACTTGTGAGAAACTTTCATTGCTCAATGACTCTCCACACTTATTCTTTGTTATAATAGCTGTTTGTTCTCATACTAAAGTGGCTGCAATTCTTCTTCTTTTCCTTTCGGCTTGTCCCGTAAGGGGTTGCCACACCGCATCGTCTTTTTCCATGTAAGCCTATCTCCTGCATCTTCCACACGAACACCCACTGCCCTCGTCTTCCCTCACAACATCCATCAACCTTCTCTTTGGTGTTCCTCTCACTCTCTCCCTTGGCAGCTCCATCCTCAGCACCCTTCAACCAATATACTCTCTCTCTTACGTCTGGACATGTCTAAAACATCGACTTCTGCTCTCTCTAACCTTGTCTCCAAAACATCCAACTTTAGCTGTCCCTCTAATGAG